>NC_136992.1:26496800-26614300 GCF_032717465.1 Coenobita brevimanus
GACGATATACAGTATATGCAAAAATTATAAAAGAAACCAAAGAAGAATAATGTCAGCCACTTTTAACATTATTTAATGACTCAAAGTTCAGAAGTTCCAGAGGCGTGGAAGACCGCAAACGTAGTGCCCATCTTTAAATAGGGTGATTAATCAGCTGCGTCGAATTATCGTCCGATAAGTCTAACGTCAATAGTAGGAAAAATGTTAGTCAATTTTGGCAAATAAGATTAGAGAACACTTAGAAAGATTTAATCGTATGAACGAAAGTCAACACGGATTCAGGCAAGGACGATCCTGCCTCACAAACTTGTCATTCTACTCGGAGGTCTATGAGGCAGTAGACAGCGATAAAGCTTACGATGTTATTTATCTGGACTTTAGTAAAGCATTTGATAGGGTCCCTCACGAAAGGTTAGTTATATAGAAAGGTTCGAGCACACGGTATAAAAGGCAATATCTTAAAATGGGTAGAATCCTGGCTGAAAGGACGAAAGCAGAGAGTACTAATAAATGGAACTAAGTTGGATTGGGGATTAGTAACTAGCGGTGTACCACAGGGTTCAGTACTCGGTCCTTTATTATTTATTATTATATATATATAAAGATCTAAACTTAGCAGGATCAGCAAATTTGCCGACGATACAAAAATAGGGCATATCATTAACTCGACTGACGATTGCCATAACTTACAAAAAGACCTCGATACATTGTCGAAATGATCTCAAACTTGGCAAACGGAATTTAACGTTGAAAAATTTAAAGTACTTAACGTAGGCAGAACCATTGGAGACACTAAATACAGCTTAGATAACAAAGAAATTAGCAAATCGGAATGCGAGAGGGATCTAGGAGTTATGGTTAGTAACGACCTTAAACCAAGGCAACATTGTATTAATACTAGAAATAAAGCAAATAGGGTCCTAGGATTTATTTCGAGAAGCGTGAGCAATAGGTCATCAAAAGTAATACTGCAACTTTATCTAGCATTAGTAAGGCCACATTTAGACTACGCAGTACAATTTTGGTGTCCTTACTATAGAATGGATATTAATTCGTTAGAAAATGTACAGAGAAGAATAACAAAAATGATACATAACGTCCGGAACCTGTCATATGAAGACAGACTGAAAAGACTAAGTCTGCATTCGCTAGAGAGGCGTAGAGTAAGGGGAGATTTGATTGAGGTGTTTAAGTGGATGAAGGGTATAATTAAGGGAGATATTAGCAAGGTACTTAAAGTGAGCATACAGGATAGAACTAGAAGTAATGGTTTCAAACTAGAAAAATTCCGTTTCAGTAAGGAAATAGGTAGAAATTGGTTTGGTAATAGAGTAGTAGACGAATGGAATAAGCTACTTAGTAAAGTAGTTGCTGCCTCTTCCATTGAGGGTTTCAAACATAGGCTAGATAAGCATATGACAAATAAGGGGTGGATATAGAAAAAAGGAAATCTTGTAACCAATACTAATTCATAATTTTTCCTTTTCAAGTTACACTATGATAATCTCAATTCTTCTTTCACACTTTACTGTAAAATGTCCACGCCAGTTTTTCTATACTGCATGGTGTTCTTTCTGACTTTTTCCTGTCGGCATCGGCTGGAGGGTTCGGAGGGCGGGGGAGAGCCTTCTTCTTTGCTATCCTTATCTCATTCTAGTAGTTCAGTTACTCTTCTAGGAGCTGCCTAGCATGGGCCAACCGGCCTACTGCAGTTATCCTCTCTTCTTATGTTCTTATATTTCAGGAAGCATTAAGGCAGAGAGACAATGCTACCGCTCTACATACCTCCCATTGCACTTCTTTGTGACCAACTTCGTAATCTAGTGTCCGTCTCTTCTCACAATTCAGGATTCAAGATGGAGGATGGCAAATTTAGGCCAAGTTAGAGTGAAAAGAGTATAGCAGCGTCCGTCAGTGTTAGTTTATTATTACAACTCAGCATTCAAGATGGAGGGAGGGGAATTTTAGGCCAAGTTAGAGTAAAACGAGTATAGCGGCGTACATCAGAGTTAGTTTATTACAACTCAGCATTCAAGATAGAGAGATGGCAATTTTAGGCCAAGTTAGAGTAAAAAGAGTATTGCAGCGTACTTCTGTGTTATAGCAATTTGGCATTCAAGATGGCGAGATGGCAATTTTAGGTCAGGTTAGAGTCAGAAGAGTCTAATATTGAGTGGGTGAATGAAACAAGGCTATTACTAACCCTTCTAGTACGAATAATCTCTCCAAAGGGAAGGAAAATAGTTAGGAGAAAGAAAAAAAGAAAGTCACTGAATGGAAGAACTGAATATAGAGATAGAGTAAGAAGAGGAATGACTAAAAATATGAGTAATGTTGATAAGAATAATGTGGGAATAAACAGTAAGGTTAATGTGAAGTAAGAAGAACGAATTTTTAACGTTAAATTAGTGATAAAATAAAGATAGGGGTCAAATTGAAACAATAAGAAGAGAGAATTAAACAATAAAGGGTAAAACAGATAAGAGTAAGGTTATAAGGCAAAAAAGTAAATAAGATAAGAGTTAATTGAAGAGGAAGCAGTAAGGATAAGATAGCAGTAATGAGGAAATGGGTAAAGTGATCAGAGTAGAGAGTAAAGTGGATTAAAATAAAAGGAAGCAAGATAAGTGTAAAAGAGCTAAAAGGCGTGATAAAACAGATAGACAATAATGCTGGCGATGTGTGTGTGTGTGTGTGTGTGTGTCTGTTTCTGTGTCTGTGTCTGTGTGTGTGTGTGTGTGTGTGTGTGTGTGTGTGTGTGTGTAGATATGATAAACTGTTTCACTGGGTACGCTTTTGTTCTTACCTAATTGTTATTACCTAATTGTATTTTTAAAGGGATGAGTCAAGCTCGTACTGTCCCGTGTATTAAACCATTTTTATCGTCCATATCCTTAAATTTGTAGATAGTTTTGGCACACTATTTCATTCGGTAGTGCATTCCACTGATCAATTGCCCTACTTGGGAAACTCAATTTCCTTACGTCTTTATGGCCTCTCTTTTTATACATTTTTTTGCAGTGTCCTCTTGCTGAAGCTTCCCCATAGGTTATATACTCATTTATGTGTATTTTTTCTTTCCCTGAGACACATTGATATAACATAATCATGTGTCCTCTTTTCCTTCTCTCCAGTAGTGCTGGTATATTTAGTTTTTTCTAGTTTTTCTTCGTAGCTTAGATCCCTTAAGCTTGGTACTCATCTTGCAGCGGAACTTTTTCAATACTATCTATGTGTTTCTTGAGGTGAGGATTCCAGACTACTGATGCATACTCCAGGGCTGTGTGTGTGTGTGTGTGTGTGTGTGTGTGTGTGTGTGTGTGTGTGTGTGTGTGTGTGTGTGTGAGATGATGTGCTGTGGATTTACTCATTATGGATATCTGTGTTGTTACGTAGCCTGTAGGTGAACGTGGATCCTACGGTGGCTTGGTGTTAGCGTACTAATGTCGTTATGTGTGGCTGAGAGCAGGGTTTGAACATTCGTCGTGACGGACATAAAGTGTTAACAGTTTGTTCTTTCGTTTGAGGCGCATTTTTGTCGTCCCAGGTGGAGTTTGGGATTCGAAGTGCGTCTATGGCTGCTTGGTTTGTCCGCAGGCTGGCTACGTAAAACCGAAAAATTGCAGCCGCCGAGCAAAACGTAAACAAAAGGGTCGCCGTAAAGCAGTGGTTTCCAACCCGTGGGGCGCGCCCCCCTAGGGAGGCACGAAGGGCTGCCTGGGGGCGCGCGAAAGCTTGATAAAGAGGGTAATTATGTTTGAAAACTATGAATTATGATGGAATTCAGTAATTTCTAAATATGGAGAAAATATTTCAGATATGAATAAGAAATATGGGTATCTGAATATACAGTATAAACAATTTCAAAGATTAAGAATCTGTGATATTTATTGACATGTGCCAACTATGCCAGTAAAATACGGTATTTGAGGAAGGAGGGCGCAGGGAACGTGTCATTCAGTGAGGGGGAGCGAGAATTAGAAAAGGTTGGAAACCACCGCCGTAAAGGGTCATCTACGAAAAGCTCATGGCTCTTGTTTATGCTGAACTGGCTATATACGTTATTAATATTAACCTCCCGCACCATGATTTTATATACAGTAGCATACATAGTGGTGATTGGATAATATTTATCACTGACCACTCCCTGTCGGCCATTTTCAATCTCTCTAAGCGATAACCTGCTGCACCAAGACTGCTCCCGAACTCGCTTGGGAGAGATACCAAGATGGTTTTGGTTTCGATGAAAAATGCTTCGGTCGGGTTGCTATCACGACCGACAAAAACGGCGCAGATTGGTATTATCGAAGACGGCTTCGAATCAGCTCCGTCGACTTGGACGACAATAATGCACCTGTGTTTGTGTGTGTTTGCGACCTGTTGGTTGTGACGGTGACGTAAACAGACTCTGACACACATCAACATAGCTACTACTACCATTACTACTACTACTACTGCTGCTGCTGCTGCTGCTGCTGCTACTACTACCACTACTACTACTACTACAACTGCTGCTGCTACTACTACTACTACTACTACTACTGCTACTACTGCTGCTGCTGCTACCACCACCACTACTACTACTACTACTACTACTACAACCACTGTTGCTGTTGCTGCTGCTGCTGCTGCTACTATCACTACTACTGCTGCTGCTGCTACTACTACTACTACAACTAATGCAACTAATACTACTGCTAGTAATCAGAGCTCGGTATTGCATCATTTCAGTGTGTGTGTGTGTGTGTGTGTGTGTGTGTGTGTGTGTGTGAGAGAGAGAGAGAGAGAGAGAGAGAGAGAGAGAGAGAGAGAGATGCTGCTAATTACTAGTTCTGTTGCTGCTTCTACTGCTACTACAAGTACTAATACCAGTACTAATGCTAATACTACTGATGCTGCTATTACCACAACTATGAATCAGAGCTCGACATTGCATCATTTCAGAGAGAGAGAGAGAGAGAGAGAGAGAGAGATGGCCAGCATGATGCAATATAGCTTAAAGCAGGGGTAACCAACCAAATTGCTGCCTTCAGTACAGGAATGGCCACAGCATCAGCACTCCCAGCCTCCTAGCACTCACCCTCAGCCGAATCCTGAGTCTAGCCCTAGGTGGAAGAGATTTAAAAGAGTTACCCCTCCCGTGAGAGAGTTACTGCTGAGAGAAATAAAGTTTTTATGGTTAACTCAGCTTAATAAAAACGTCTGGGGTCAACTGAAATAGAGTAAGTGAGTTGCGCCAATCATGAAAGGGTTAATCGGCTTGTAGGACTCACTCTTCGTTGAATAAAATCGTCTGGCTAATAGTAACTTTTTCTTTGGGGGGGAAGGGCTTAAAGATTCCTATGACTCATTCCTGACTTAAATTCTTTTAGTTACAGCCACACTAAGATACAAGAGTTACCCCGATGATGAGAGGGTCACTAAAGAAAATAAAGTATCGTCAAGCAACTGTATTTCAGAACACGAACGGCTCTCCAAATTAATTATAGACATGAATTTGACCGAAAACACAAAACAATTAATGTAGAGATTTCGTAACGTCTCAACGATTCATTTGTTTACATTTCAGTATCCTCTTGTATGTTACTGATACAAACCATGGCGACAGTGAAACGACATATGTAGCAGGGGAGGGCCACAAACAAATCACCTCCACAGTGCCCTGTCCACCGTTATTTGGCTTCCCACCTCCCACCTCATACACACCCTCTTTCAGATTTCTTTCCTCTCCATCTCTCCATCTCATCCTTGGTCTCCCCTTCCTCCTCTACCCTCCACATCACTCACATACACTCTTCTGCTCAGTCTCTCATTCTTCATCCTCTCCACATGGCCAAACCATCTAAAAGTATTGCTCTTAACGCTTTCAGTCACAATCCACACCAACGCCACAATATTCCTTTACTTCCTCATTTGTCAGTCTGTCTCTCCCTGCAACTCCACATGCTCCTCTCAGGTAACTCATTTCAGCTGCTCTCACTCTTGACTTGTGTCCTTCCAACAGGGTCCAAGCTTCACTTCCATACGTTAGAGTGGGGATCACAATACTGACATGCAGCGATTTTTTTTTTTTTTTTTTACTGCCATGCTAACTTCCCTATTCCTTATCACTGCTTACAATGAAGGTAATGTAGTATAGTATGTGTAGTAGTGTAGTGTAGTATGTGTAGTAGTGTAGTGTAGTATGTGTAGTAGTGTAGTGTAGTAGTGTAGTAGTGTAGTGTAGTATGTGTAGTAGTGTAGTGTAGTATGTGTAGTAGTGTAGTAGTGTAGTGTAGTAGTGTAGTGTAGTATGTGTAGTAATGTAGTGTAGTATGTGTAGTAAAGTAGTAGTGTAGTGTAGTATGTGTAGTAGTGTAGTGTAGTATGTGTAGTAAAGTAGTAGTGTAGTGTAGTATGTGTAGTAGTGTAGTGTAGTATGTGTAGTAGTGTAGTGTAGTATGTGTAGTAATGTAGTAGTGTAGTGTAGTATGTGTAGTAGTGTAGTGTAGTATGTGTAGTAGTGTAGTGTAGTATGTGTAGTAATGTAGTAGTGTAGTGTAGTATGTGTAGTAGTGTAGTGTAGTATGTGTAGTAGTGTAGTGTAGTATGTGTAGTAGTGTAGTGTAGTATGTGTAGTAAAGTAGTAGTGTAGTGTAGTATGTGTAGTAAAGTAGTAGTGTAGTGTAGTATGTGTAGTAGTGTAGTGTAGTATGTGTAGTAGTGTAGTGTAGTATGTGTAGTAATGTAGTAGTGTAGTGTAGTATGTGTAGTAGTGTAGTGTAGTATGTGTAGTAAAGTAGTAGTGTAGTGTAGTATGTGTAGTAATGTAGTAGTGTAGTGTAGTATGTGTAGTAGTGTAGTGTAGTATGTGTAGTAATGTAGTAGTGTAGTGTAGTATGTGTAGTAGTGTAGTGTAGTATGTGTAGTAATGTAGTAGTGTAGTGTAGTATGTGTAGTAGTGTAGTGTAGTATGTGTAGTAGTGTAGTGTAGCATGTGTAGTATGTGTAGTAAAGTAGTAGTGTAGTGTAGTATGTGTAGTAGTGTAGTGTAGTATGTGTAGTAATGTAGTGTAGTATGTGTAGTAAAGTAGTGTAGTATGTGTAGTAGTGTAGTGTAGTATGTGTAGTAAAGTAGTAGTGTAGTGTAGTAGTGTAGTGTAGTATGTGTAGTAAAGTAGTAGTGTAGTGTAGTATGTGTAGTAAAGTAGTAGTGTAGTGTAGTATGTGTAGTAGTGTAGTATGCAAAATAAATCGCCATGAAAGAGGTGCTACAAAGCCTTCTGTGCTGCCTAGAATACCGCCTTTATCTTCGCGTTCTCTCTCTCTCTCTCTCTCCAGTAATGCCACCAGGGACACCCAGAATCTTCAAGACATGCTTCTTTCTTTCAAGATCAGTAAATAATTTTCAGTGTATAGAAATAAATGTACACATTCTCTCTCTCTCCATGTGTGTGTGTAATTCACCGGGTCGGTCAGGATCACTTTGATGGTCGTGATCGTCGGCTTTTACCCTTCCGGAAGGGAGCTGAGAGTTCATATAGTCCGATCTAAGGGCAAGGCTGTGACCTTCACACACGCACACATCCGTCCCCTTGCTCAAGGGGGACAGTAACCACCCACTTCGTCAGTGAAACTTTTCGCAACCTGAGCGAGGCGCGAACTCCCGTCCACCAGTTGGCAAGCGAGAGCGTTACCACTGCACCAGCGAGTGTGTGTGTGTGTGTGTGTGTGTGTGTACATGATGGTTTATTTATTATCCGAGTATAACCTAACTTAATAGAAGGGTTAAGGGTCAGCCAATGAGGAACCTATCTCTTTAGAACAATAGGTCAAAGGTTCAGGTCACACCACTATGTCAACCGTTGATCTATAAAAACTGACTGAAGTTTGTAATCAATTTAGACCAAACTTAATTTCAACTCGGGTATATGAGCTTTATTTAATAATTCAAACAGTTTTGATTCAGTTTTAAACAATCTTGGTGGAAGGGTTAAGGGTTAGCAAAGGTATAAACCTATTGATTTTGAGGACAATTAATTAATGAAGGTCACTGGTCAAGGCCAGCTTAAAGTGTTAACCGATCCATTTCAAACTTTGTAAACGGGCTGGAAATAAGGCTAGTATAAAAGGATTCCATATGAGGACAGTCAAGGCAAAGGTCACTGGAAAATGTCAAAGTCCAACCCATGTGCCTGTGTGTGAACAAAATAATAAAAATTTTGATGTTAATTTGCACAGACTCATGGGCTTCCGGAAGGGGGTGTAAGGAGGGGCAGTTGTCCCCCCTTAGAATTCCAAAATGTGTTTGGAACTTTCCCGGTCGTCACGTATATTTTCGTTCCTTTGTTATAGCATACCAGCATATGGTTATTTTTCGACTGCAATTTAAGTACATGCCTATGCCTATTTAGAGTGTGTGTATTTTGATGTATTATAACCGCACGTAAGTAATTTATTTTTTGTCTCCCCCCTTACAAAAAATCCTGGGGACGCCCCTGCACAGACTAGTAGGTGAATTGAGTATCACCCAAGAGGTTGACCATTTTATAAAGACATTGGCAAGGTTATCGTAGTTTATAACCGATGTCAGCTAAACTTTGTGGAAGCGTTCACCGTAAAACAATGATAAGGAGAAAATTATCAAATGTCATGGTCACAGGGAAAGGTCAAAAGTTTAAGTCGATGGACAGTATCATTTCAGATTATTCTGATCTGATTTTACAAAAGCTGGTGATTGAAGATTAAGCAAAAACTAAATATGTTGATGTAAGAGTAATCTGTCGAAGGTCAGGGTCAAAGGTCAAAGTCAAATATTCAGCCCTTAGACCAGTTGCTGGGCGTGGATGTTGCACTTTCTGAGTGCTCCCTGTTTCATTATATTTTCATCTCTATTAACCCCTTCCGCGTCACGATGCATATACAGTAATACTACACAGCCCCACACCCGACACTGGATTTGAACCCTACACATAACATAAGAAGAGAGGATAACTGCGGTAGGCCGGTTGGCCCATGCTAGGCAGCTCCTAGAAGAGTAACTGAACTACTAGAATGAGATAAGGACAGCAAAGAAGAAGGCTCTCCCCCGCCCTCCAAACCCTCCAGCCGATGCCGGCAGGAAAAAGTCAGAAAGAACACCACGCAGTATAGAAAAACTGGCGTGGACATTTTACAGGAAAGTGTGAAAGGAGAATAGAGACTATCACAGTGTAACCTGAAAAGGAAAAAGTATGAATTAGTATTAGTTATAAGATTTTCTTATTTCTATATCCACCCCTTATTTGTCATATGCTTATCTAGCCTATGCTTGAAACTCTCAATGGAAGAGGCAGCAACTACTTTCCTAGGTAGCTTATTCCATTCGTGTACTACTTTATTACCAAACCAGTTTCTACCTATTTCCTTATTGAAACGGAATTTTTCTAGCTTGAAACCATTACTTCTAGTTCTATCCTATATGCTCACTTTAAGTACCTTGCTAATATCTCCCTTATTTATACCCTTCATCCACTTAAACACCTCAATTAAATCTCCCCTTACTCTACGCCTCTCTAGCGAATGCAAACTTAGTCTTTTCAGTCTGTCTTCATATGACAGGTTACGGACGTCATGTATCATTTTTGTCATTCTTCTCTGTACATTTTCTAACGAGTTAATATCCATTCTATAGTAAGGACACCAGAATTGTACTGCGTACCCTAAATGTGGCCTTACTAATGCTAAATAAAGTTGTAGTATTACTTTTGATGACCTGTTGCTCACGCTTCTCGAAATAAATCCTAGGACCCTATTTGCTTTATTTCTCGCATTAATACACTGTTGCCTTGGTTTAAGGTCGTTACTATAGTAGGACTCGCGCACGTTTGTGGCTGTGGTGTGGCCCGCACCTGTGTACAATGGTGCCACGTTTCCCCAACTTGCGCTGTGAAACGGAAGCTATTTATGTACAAGGCATCACAAATTCGATAAATTCAGATGAATAAAACTTACACTTGTGTATTTTGATGGATGAATCAACAGTAATCTTATTATGCATAAAATATTTATACAGTAACACAGAAACATGGCATACATATTGTACAGTGTTGCTAAAAGAAATTGTAGTCACTTTTAATGGTTTTTAGCGTAGTTTTAGGGTGGGTTATAATATCACAGTTATGGATATAAGATAATGAGCCTGAAAAAAGAAGAAATATGCCAATATCCAAAGTAAAAGAAATAATTCATGTAATTCTTGTGAGTGGCAACACTTACACACCCAGTCTGGCCTAAGGTAAAGTACGTACCTCCGTAGACCCAACCATAGCTTGTACAGGTGTTGCTAGGGAAAAATGCTCACATTTACCGGCTTTTACCATAATTTTAAGGACGAGGAATAATCACATTTATAATCATAAGCTAATATGTAGGACAAAATAGTAGGCATATGCCAATACCGAAGTAAAAAAAAAAAAAAACATTATTCACTCGCGAGCGGCAACACTTCCACACCCAGTCGGTGTGTGTGAGAGAGAGAGAGAGAGAGAGAGAGAGAGAGAGAGAGAGAGAGGCAGGAGAGGGGCATGCATTGAATGCATTGTCGGCATCACTAAATATAACAAAACCAAATTAACAAATGAAAGCACAATTATAAAAAACTTTTTAAAGAATCAAAAGTACTCAGGGTGGCTCACATTTCCCGCCAGGAGAGAGAGAGAGAGAGAGAGAGAGAGAGAGAGAGAGAACGGTATAGAAAACGTGGCAACACTGTACACAGGTGCGGGCCACACCACAGCCGCAAACGTAGGCGACTCCTACTATAACCATAACTCCTAGATCCCTCTCGCATTCCGATTTGCTAATTTCTTTGTTATCTAAGCTATATTTAGTATCTCCAATGGTCTTGCCTACGTTAAGTACTTTACAGTTTCAACTTTAAAATCCATTTGCCAGGTTTTAGACCATTTGGACAATGTATCGAGGTCCCTTTGTAAGTTACGGCAATCGTCAGTCGAGTTAATGATACGCCCTATTTTTGTATCATCGGCAAATTTTGCTGATGCTGCTATTGACTTCTAAGTCTAGATCATTTATATATATAATAAATAATAAGGGACCGAATACTGAACCCTGTGGTACCCCGCTAGTTACTAATCCCCAATCCTACTTAGTTCCATTTATTAATACTCTCTGCTTTCGTCCTTTCAGCCAGGATTCTATCCATTTTAAGAAGCAGGATCGTCCTTGCCTGAATCCGTGTTGACTTTCGTTTATAAGATTAAATCTTTCTAAGTGTTCTCTAATCTTATTTGCCAAAATTGACTCTAACATTTTTCCTACTATTGACGTTAGACTTATCGGAAGATAATTCGACGCAGCTGATTTATCACCCTTTTTAAAGGCACTACGTTTGCGGTCTTCCACGCCTCTGGAACTTCTCCTGAACTTAAAGAGTCATTAAATAATGTTAAAAGTGGCTGATATAATTCTTCGTTGGTTTCTTTTATAATTTTTGCATATATATCGTCCGGACCTGGCGATTTTTGAGGTTTTAACTTATTAATTTCTTTCAATACGTCCTCCTTACTAATGGTTATTTTACTAAGAATATTTTCCGTATTCTCATCGTAAATATTTGCTGCTTGAGGGACCAGGTCTAGATTTTCCTTGGTGAATACTGATATGAAATAATTATTTAGGATAGAGCACATTCCTTTATCTTCACTGGTAATGTCACCTGATTCTGTTCTGAGTGGTCCTATCCTATCTTTATTTTTCGTACGGTACATTTGATAAAAACCCTTGGGGTTTTCTTTCGATTCACTAGCAACCTTAGTTTCATAACTTCTCTTTGCTTTTCTTATCTCCCTTTTACCTCTCTATTTAAAATCGCGTACAGGTTACGCAAGTGTTCCTCTCCACGTTTTATTTTTCTATATATTCCTTTCCTGTGGCCTGAGAGATTTTAATCTGTTGGTTAACCATCTTGGTTCTGAATTATTCGTTCTAAATGGTTTTGAAGGGATATATCTATCTTGGCCTCCGTGTATTTTATTTATTAACTCGTTATACTTCTCACTGGTCGAACGTCTGCTTGGTACTGGAGCTGAGTTAATTCCCGTCACCTGGACTACACTCCCATCTACCACCTCCCCCTTCACAGACACCTGACGGACATTCCCAACGTGCTTCCTGTCCCTCACCTATGGCCTTGGGTTCCCCACTGACCTGCCACTCCCTAAAATAGCTATTCCCCCTACGGAATACCGCTCCAAAATAAGTTCTTAAGCCATCGAAATCTCCTAGACGAAAATTAGGAACGGTGGAGGTATTTTCAGTGGAACAGACATCCCAAATAAATTTGAACTTAATTTCTTCATGATCGCTATTACCAAGTCGTCCACCAACCTCTATATCACTAATGATATTTTCTTTATTATCTAAAACCAAATCTAGTATGTTATTACCTCTGGTGGGCTCCCTGATGTGCTGATAAAGGAAATTATCCTGTACTACCTCTAGAAATTCCTCTGACTCTGCATCCCCTGTCTGATTTCTGCAATCTATCCTTGGTAGATTAAGGTCCCCTACAATTATTACTAAGCTGGACTGTGATGCTTTCCTGATTTCCTCCCAAAGGTAATTACTATCTGCTCTACTTAATTTTGGAGATCTGTAAATTGCTCCTAAAACTAATTTCTCCCTGTTGTTACTAATTTCAACCCAGACACTTTCTGTGTCCCTATTTACTTTAATGTCTGCTTTATTGTAACAGTTTAATGAATCCTTTACATAAATAGCTACCCCTTCCCCCTTTCTTCCCTGACGATTTGACACAAAAATATTATAGCCTTTTATCTGATATTCTGCTAAAAATTCTCGAGTGTCTGTATTCATCCAAGTTTCACTAATAACGGCGATGTCTATTTTCTCTGTACAAATTAAAGCCCTTAGTTCATCCATTTTATTACGTAAACTCCGGCTGTTTGTGTTGTACACTTTCAGATTATTACGAGTAGTTATGCCTTTACCTTGGGATTTACTGTTATTTACTTCATTACTAGTTGGGAAACTCTTTACTTTACTAATATAACAATTTTTTGTACTATCGCTTATCGCCCTTCTATCATCGCTTGTTCTATCATCTATCATCGCCTGCTTAATTTGAGGTGCCTGAGTGGATGTATCTACACTAATGGTTGAACTTTTGTTCTTAATTTTGCAAGTCTTGATGCATCTATCCAAACATGGTAATAATGATTTCTGAGTGTAGTTGCTGCAACTTCCTGTACACCTACTTCTTAACCTCGAAAAAATCCCTCCAACTCCCTATCTATCATTCCAGCTAAAACAGTAACTCCCTGTCTGCTAAGATGAGTCCCATCCCAACTAAACAAGGCACTCCGTCCATAAAACCGGTCCCAGCTGTCTATGAAAGATATTGGATTATCTTTGCAATACCTTTCAAGGCGGCAATTAAACCCTATTGCCCTGCTCAACCACTCCCTTCCAACCCACCACCTGGGTAAAACACCGAGCACTACAGGGGTTCCTTACCTCTCCCTAACCTTTTCTAACATCAACTTGTACCTTTGCCACAGTACTTCACTCTTACGGCTACTAATATCATTGCCTCCTACACTGAGGCACACAGTGGGTTTGTCACCACTATCCTTCACGATATTTGAAATTTTTTGTATCGCATTGGCCACCCTGGCCCCTGGAAGACACACATGTTTAGCGAGTGGAGTATACATGGCTCTGTTAAGATATCTCACCTGGGAGTCTCCAATAACAGCAACATTTTTCTTACCTTTTTTGTTCTGATTTTACTTACCTGTACTGGAAGTTCTCTCACCGTCCTTCTCCTCTACTTCCCTCTCTACCATCCCTTCACATTCGTCCCATAGTGCATCGAAGGCATTAGTGGTCTTAACTTCCGTTTGCTTCTTAAGAGTGAACTTCGTTGCACCCTTGTTAACTAGTGTCCAACCTTCAGCCATTTTCTCTTTCTTCTCCAACATCTTCTCCAACAATTCCCTCATTTGTGACTTCTGCCTGAGAATTTGTACCTTCCGCTTCAGTTCGAGAAGTTCCTCCTTTAATTCAAGGTAGTCCTTTTCAGTACCTGCAGTGGGGACACAGCTCTCTGCCGAGGAAGCCATTACGCACAAATTCACACAAGGTAGCACAGCACTATCACGGGTCACTACGGGTCATCACAACACACTAGCACAACACTTTCACTGATCACTAGCACAGCACTATCGCTGATCACTACAACACACTAAAACAGCCACTATCACAGATCACTAAAACACACTAGCACAACACTACCACAGGTCACTAGCACGTCTGAGCAGACTGACCTCACGAGAGCAACGGCAGGACAATGTGTACTTGAAATTAATGAATAGTGTTTAATCTCAGTTGAGTTTGTGCAGGCGCGAGCATGCCCTTCCATACTCCCCTCTTGGGGGTTTCCGTCCAGCTGTGGGTAATCCCATCCCCTGGAGATTAACCTCATCTGCCCTGTGGGTAACCCTGACCTGTGGATAAACCCCACTCTGGGGTTGCTCTTGCACTTGAGTAGCTCTGACCTGTGTGGATAGCCCCCACCTGTGGGGGTTACTGTCACTCGTGGGTGACCTGTGGATAGCCCCCACCTAGGGGAGTCACCCTTACCTGTGGATAGCCCCCACGTGGGGGAGTCACTCAAAATTATCTGTGGGGAGCCCCCGACTGGGGGGTCACCTTCACCTATGAATAACCACTCCGAACAGAATCCCTCCCAAATAACATTGAGGCTAATCCCTAAAGGGTCATCTTTTTCAGGAAAATTATCATTCCATCAAAAGAGACAGCCCTTCACGGGAAATCTTGCCTAGTAAAAGGCTTGCCCACAGACGATGCTGCCCGACCGCGGCACATAACGCTTGAAAACCGTGGCACATGGTTCAAAAGTTGCCGAACATTTTGTCTGCCAAAATTTGTCTTTTGATCTCACTTACCGTAGAAATACGAGTATCTACAGGGTTTTTAGATCCCCCTAGGTTTGTGCAAGCCTATGAACCCTTCAGTGTATCAGCATTACTAGAAGTTCAGACTTAGGACAAGGCTGATGCTTTAAGAAATTTATTAATTTTGGATGAGTAGCATTTACTTGTTTCGACGTAATGAACTGTAAATCATCCTCGAATCGGTTATAAAAATTAAATAAGATAATCATTATAGAAACTTCAAGAAAGTCAATGAATGCCAGGTTTCCCCATGTTTTATTAATGTATCCTGTAAAGTATATCAGAGTTAATATCTGATATACTTCGCAGCTGCAAAGAACACACATGAGGGGAGGAGACAAGTTCCTACGAGAATAATCAAAATAAAGAATTATTTACTGGTGCCGCGGTCCGACAATTCAGTAGCCCAAAATGAGACAAGCAGCGGCAACATCTTTCCTGACAGTGGAGTACTCCTCAAAAGTGCGGGTAAACCGCGGTGTTGGCAACGCTGCCTACCAGTGGCGCCAGTTGGTACTGAGGTTATTTCAGGAGATTTTACCTGAGAATTTCTGACGAAACGCGCAAAATTTCGGGAGTTTCTTCTTTAAATACACAATGCACATTACATATTTTATGTGCATTTTCACTTGTACAGATAATGAATAAGTAAAAAAAAAGAGCTGAAGAATATTTTTCTATATAAACTATAAGAGTACAGTGAAAAATTTTTGTGCTCATGAACCCAAACACTATTATCAAACTTTTAAACATTCACGAAAACTTTACGTATTCATTATCATCCTCCAACTCATCAGCATCATCAAAAGCATCAGTAGGTTTGTTACTTTTTGCAAGGACATTCTTTCAAAATCTCACTACTCATTCTGTTACACATTCGTTTTGTTATTTAAGTGGCAAATATTACTAAAGAGCAGCCAATTAGTGTGAGCCATTGCACAGGGAGCTTGAGATGGTAACATATAGCTTTACTTTGTTTTCGTGTGGCTTATACATGAAATTGTTGTTTTAGCTCTTGTATTTGAGTGATGCAAACACAACAGATTTAAAGTCGTTCTATTTTATGAAGGCAGTTTGGGTGGGGCGATCTGGGACCTCACACTGTTAGCTTTGTTGCCACATCGCCGCCGACACACGTGTAATTATTTGTGCTCACCTCTCTCTCTGTCTCACTCTCCTATTTTAAGCTAGTAACTACTTATAGATGAATTTTAAATACTCTGTATAGATAGACAAGTGTGAGAAAGGGAGATGTGAGCTGGGGGGAGAGTTAAAGGAAGAAACCAAGGATGAGATGGAGGGAGGGGGAGAGGGAGAGACCGAGGAAGAGATGGAGGGATGGAGTGGAGAGATATATGGGTAAGTTGGAGAGGGGGGAGGGGGCATTATGTGAGCAAGAAACCCCGACCATCTCTCAAACAGAAACCCTTAGTGACTCCCAGTTGAAGCACCTTACCCCACTACACCACCAGGCGTTACTTGATGATAGGGCAGTGATTCTCAAACTATGGGTCTTTGGGTCGCGAGAGGAAGTTTGATGTGTCACAGGGACATGGAATAGGCCTAATGCTTTCAATGTATTTTATTTACCTAATTGAAATTGTCTATCTATCTATATACCTAGGCTGCTTCCCCCAAGGAAGGGGAGGTAGCCGAGACAGGACGACACACTCCCCATTTACTCATCCATTCAAACACATTCATTCGCATCTTAGCCCTAAAGGGGAGAACGGACAGATCCTCACCGCACCACACCGCACAAGGGTCAACTGCGCAATGCAATCAGTGACATCCGCAGCAGGGTCCGACAGTAGAGCTGGTTTACCCCTGCCACATCATAACAGACTCATCCCCTTACCCGCACCTGACCTGAAATAGCTGATCAGACCAAATGCGGGAGAATATCCCCTCAGGGCTGCGTCATCACTTATTCATTCACAATTTCTCTCCATTTAATTCTGTCACGCACAGCCACTCTTCCTTGCTCAGCAGACATCCCTCTCGCATCCAGCGCTCTCTTCACACTGTCCATCCATCCTATTCATGGTCTTCCTCTCAGCCTTACACCTCTCACATCAGATCTAGTTATCTTTTTCACCAATCGCTCATTATCCATTCTCTCCATATGCCCAAACCATTGCAACACCCTCTGCTCAACTCTACCAGCCATCTCCCGAAGAACTCCAGTTCTTTGCACTTCACCATTCCGCACTCAATCCATACGCGTCACTCCACACATACTCCTCAGACACCTCATCTCTATTACATTCAATCTTTTCCTCTCTGCTACACCCATATTCCATGTTTCAGCCCCATATAATGCAGTCGGTACCATAACACCCTCATACAGCCTTCTCTTTACATCCATTCTTAGCGAACGACATCTAAACACTTTTTTCATTCCTCCCAGCACCTTTCCTACTTCATTTATTCTAAACTTCACTTCTGCATCTATTCTTCCATCCACAGCAACATGTGACCCTAGATATTTAAAACACTCTACCTCCTCAAGCAACTCGCCATTCAAAACTATATTCATCCCCCTACCATCTACCAACCTCGTACACTTCATCACTTTACTCTTATTCTCATTTACTTTCAATTTCCTCCTTTCACACACCCTTCCAAACTCCTCTACCAACTGTCTCAATCTCTCCTCTGAATCAGTCACCAGTGCAGTATCATCTGCAAACAGCAGCTGCTTCAGATTCCACTCTCCACCATCAACATTCACCAGACTCAGACCTCCACCTAAAACTCTTGCATTCACCTCCCTTACAACACCATCCATGTAAATATTAAACAACCAAGGCGACATCACACATCCCTGTTGCAGCCCCACTCTCACAGGAAACCAATCACTCACAGCATTTCCCACTCTTACACACGCTCTACTATTTACATAAAAACTTTTCACCCCTTTTAGTAACCTACCATCAAGTCCATACAATCTTAAAACAGTCCACAAAGCCTCCCTATCAATTCTATCGTACGCTTTCTCTAAATTCATAAATGCCCAAAACACATCCTTGCCTTTTGCTAAATACTTTTCACACACTTGTCTCACCGCAAACACCTGATCCACGCATCCCCTCCCTCTCCTAAAGCCACACTGCTCATCACCAATCACTCCCTCTGTACCCTCTCTAACTCTCATAATTAACTCTACCATACACCTTACCTACAACACTCAACAGACTTATACCCCTAAAGCTAGTACATTCATACTTATCACCCTTGCCTTTATACAACGGGACCACACAAGCACTTGCCCAGTCAACTGGCACCATACCTTTCACAAAGCACACATTCAACAATCTTACTAACCAGTCAACAATAGTCACTCCAACACCCTTCAGGCATTCCACAGCACACCCATCCATACCTTCAGCTTTCCCTGTTTTCATCTCCTTTACTGCCTTCTCCACTTCCTCCTTCGTGATCAAAGAATCATTCAACTCTCCCAACACATTTATTCCTTGCACCCTTCCATCCGCCACAATCTCAGCCACCCTTTCCTCCTCTACATTTAACAATCTTTCAAAATACTCTGCCCATCTCTTCCTTACTGCATCCATCTCAATTAACATCCTTCCATCCTCTGCTTTTACTCGTTCTTCCTTCCCAGACTCTCCCTTTCGCACCCTTTTCACCTCCTTCCAAAACATTTTCTTATTCTGTTGAAAATTCTCTGTCAGCCGCCTACCCCACCTCTCATCTGCTGCCACTTTAGCATCATGCACAGCCCTTCTTGCCCTATTCCTCTTTTCCTTATACCTTTCATATGACATCTCATCCTTCCTCTGCAGCCACACTTCATATGCACGTCTCTTCCCAGCCACAGCCATACTTACTTCCACGCACCACCATTCACTTCCTTTTCTTACACCACCACCCACACGTCTCACACCACACACTTCTGCATGCCCCACCACAGCACTCTTAAATAACTGCCATTCCTCCTCCACACTGCCATTTTCCCGATCTTTCACTGCGTTCCACTCATCTTTCAATTTCTCCTGATACTCTATCTTTTTCTCTCTTTTATCCAACTCACTCACTTTCAAAACCTCCCTGCCACACCTAACCCTCCTAGCTCTCACCCATCTCTTACCTACTCTTAACTTTCCCTCCACCTGGTAGTGGTCAGACATACCTCAACCCTCCCCTCCCAGAATTCTCACATCCAACAATCTTCCTATTACATTCCTAGACACAACCACATAGTCCATCAAAGCTCTATCAACAACCCTTCCACCCTCCTGTCTCGCCCATGTATACTTATAAATATCTTTCTTCTCAAACAGCGTATTTCCAATCACCATCTCTCGCTCAACACACATCGCTATCATTCGCTTCCCATTTTCATTTCTTCCAGGCACACCATTCATACCAACTACACCTTCAACTGCTACATTTCCCACTCTAGCATTCAGATCTTCCATCATTACCACATTCATATTCGCTCCAAAACTCTGCAGACACTCATCAACATCATTTCAGAAAGACTCCCTCTCTTGTTCATCCCTTTCACTACCAGGCCCATATGCACTCACAAACACCCACAACTCACGTTCAAATTTCACTTTCACCCACATCAGTCTCGATGACACCTCCCTTCATTCAATCACACACTGCTGTACTTCCGGACTCACTATCAAGGCCATACCTTCTCTTCCCCTTCCTCTATCAACATCTGACAATCTTCCATTCACACTTCCAAACATAGACTCACCCTTCCCTTTCATCTTCGTTTCACTCAAAGCTAACACATCCAACTTTCTTCTCACAAACATTCTCCCAATCTCCTCCCTTTTAGCCTCAATCGTACTACATCCACGCACATTCATAGACCCAGTCTTCAGGGTACGGGGATAACTCCATCCCCCATCCCTTTCTCTGGCCTGTCTCTTTTTAGGAACTAAAAAACAGAGGAGGGGGTCCCTAGTCCCCTCGCTCCGCCCTTTTTAGTCGCCTTTTACGACACGCAGGGAATACGGTGGCAGTCTAGGTCAAGAGAATTAATTCTCTTGACCTAGGTGGCAGTATTCTTCCTAACACAACCTGGCCGCAGAGTAGTAGTACCACCCCATAGTGCGGCCAGATTGTGTTCCCCCCGCCACAGGGGGGCTATATACCAGTTACTGTGTGTGTGTGTTCTTACCTAATTGTTCTTACCTAATTGTATCTTTACAGGAATGAGTCAAGCTCGTACTGTCCCGTGTCTTAGACCATATTTATCGTACATATCCTTAAATTTGTGAATTGTTTTGGCACACACTATTTCATTCGGTAGTGCATTCCATTGATCAATTGCTCTGTTTGGGAAACTGAATTTCCTTACGTCTTTATCACCTCTCTTCTTATGCAGTTTTTTGCAGTGTCCTCTTGCTGATGCTTCTCCATATGTTAAGTAATCATTTATGTCTATTTTCTCATTTCCTGATATGCACTTATATAGCATTATCATGTCACCTCTTTTCCTTTTCTCCTGTAGTGTTGGTAGATTCAGTTTATTTAGTTTTTCTTCGTAGCTTAGGTCCCTTAAGCTTGGTATCCATCTTGTAGCGGCCCTTTGAACTTTTTCAATCTTGTCTATATGCTTTTTGAGATGAGGACTCCAGACTATTGATGCATATTCCAGGGTTGGTCTAATGAATGATGTTATTATCCTTCTTAGCATGTCTTCATTTATGTATGTGAATGCTATTCTCATATTTGCAAGCAGTGTATACATGTTCCGTACCTTCTCGCTGATGTGGTCAGCCGGAGATAGTCTGTTATTGATAATCACACCTAGGTCTTTCTCTCTTTCTGATGTGTATAGGGTTTTATTTCCTAACTTATAATCCCAATCAGGTCTTTTTCCACTTTTACCAAACTTGATTACATGACACTTGTCCACATTGAATTCCATTTGCCATGTATTACTCCATTCATGAAGTTTATTTAATTCTTCTTGTAGCTCCCTACAAGAGTCTGTGCTAGTAATTCTCCTTTGTATTTTTGCATCATCTGTAAACATATTCAGATAGCTCTCATTTCCAGTGTTACTGTTTATATCATTTATGTACAATAGAAACATGATTGGTGCCAGCACCGAACCCTGTGGTACTCCATGATGAGTAGTTTCCTCTTAGTACTGTCCTCATTTCTCTTTTTATGAGAAAGTCTTGCATCCAACAAAACAGTTTGCCTCGAATTCCTCCTTGATGGTACAGCTTCCATAAAAGTCTTTGGTGCGGTACTGTGTCAAAAGCTTTCTTGAAATCTAGATAGATACTGTCCACCCATCCTTCCCTTTCCTGTATTGTGTTTGTTACTCTGTCATAGTAGCTCAACAGATTAGTAACACATGATTTTCCTTTTCTGAAACCAAACTGTCTTTCTGTTATCATACTGTGTTCTTCTAGATGATTTACCCAAGCTTTTCTTGTAAGTTTTTCTAATACCTTGCTTACAACACTGGTCAGTGATACTGGTCGGTAGTTGAGAGGATTTTGTCTATTTCCTTTCTTGAATAAGGGGACTATATTTGCTTTTTTCCAAATATCAGGTAGTTTCCCTTGACTCAGGGATTTCTTGAAAATTAAGAATAATGGTTTACTTAACTCCTTTGCACATTCTCGTAACACCCAACATGAAATTTCATCAGGACCACTTGCTTTTCCTCTGTCTAATCTACTTAACTCCTCCTGTATTACTTTTTCTGCTATTTGTATATCTGGTAGTATGTGTGGACATGCGTGTTCCACATATTCCCTCTCAAAATTTTTTTCTTCTGTAAAAACTAATTGGAAATTCTTATTTAGTGCTTCACAAATATCTTTCTCTTGTGTATAAGTGATTCCCTCGTCCGTGATGGATTGTATTATATCTTTTACTTTGGTTTTGCTTCTGATATAGCTGTAAAACAGCTTTGGTTGATCACTACTTTCATTTATTATATCCTCCTCAAACTGTTTTTGGGCGTCCCTCCTTATTCTTGTATAGTCGTTTCTTGCCTGTTTGTAATTATTATACGCCCTTTCACTATTGTGTCTTCTGTATCTATTCCACAACAAATCTCTTCTTTCTTTTGATTTTTTACATTCTGTATTGAACCATTTCTGTATTTTCTTATCTGCTTCTTTGTGCTGTGGGATGTACTTCTGGACTCCTATTTCATAAAATTCACAAAAATTTTTATATACAGCATTTAAATCTTGTCCTCTAAGCTCATTTTCCCAATCAACTTCTAAGAAATACTTCTTTGTGTGTGTGTGTGTGTGTGTGTGTGTGTGTGTGTGTGTGTGTGTGTGATTTTTTACCCTGAGGGTCACGAAGTCTTGAAATATTCCAAAATAGGGTCACACACCAAAAAATCTGAGAACAGCTGTTATAGGGCGTAGAAAATGGCTTCCTGGATTATATTAGCCTTGTCATGCAGTATACAGGCATGTGGAGAGAGAGAGAGAGAGAGAGAGAGAGAGAGAGAGAGAGAGAGGGAGAGAGAGAGAGAGGTCAAAAGCGCCCAATCCTCAAGGGTATTCCTAATTCCAGCATCCCCTTTACCTTTCACACTTTACTGGTACATACAATCCTACACTGACTCACACTTTAATGCTTGATAGTATATGCGTGCAGTAGTAACACACACACACACACACACACACACACACACACACACACACACACACTATAAACACTGAGAAAGAGGTGCTAGGAAACTTTTCACCGACAAGAAAATGACTCTTAATCCTGTCCCCTTCAAGCCACTCCTTTCACCTCCTCCCACCTTTTCCTTTCATTCCCTTCCCTCTTCCCTCCACTTGCCAATCCCCCAGTGAGGTAAATCCAGCCTCGTCCCCAAAAGCCCGCCAAACCTATTCTCTCACTGCGTACCAAACAACAAACGCATCCTTACAACCACTACCACCTCAGTACAACCAACTTTCCTTAATGTGGGTATTATTCTATCAAGTCACGGCACGGTAATAGCAAAATATATGTATCACATTAGTTAAAAAGCTGAAATAGTCCAAAAGTTGCTGAAAAAGGCGCATCTATAGCTACCCTGTAAAATCTGGCGTAATTCCTCTTCAAAAGACGCCCAACTGGGAGATAACGGCGCATACCAGACGTCCTCCACCCCCCGTTCCGTACAATCTTTATCGAATTCATAGGCTTTCTCTGCAGTTGCATCCTGATTTGATTCATGGATTCTTCAAAATTAAAGCTGTATATAGGCGGCACAGCAGACTTAGTAGTCGATTTCTTTACGTCTGACAGAACTGGGTCACTAAAAACTTGATTTCTCAGTCGTGGTTGCATGACATTTGAGCCCATAGTTGTGAGGTAGGAATGAATCTCCATGGTTACTAAGTAAACCGATCATCTAGTTTGTCTACACCTGACCATCAGCTAATTTGAAAGGGGTTAGGGATCTACCAGGCGTCCTTTGCAATTACATCTTAGTCAGTTTGTTGATATCGCTCCAATATCGACATAATCTCAATCAGTAATATACAAGAGGATATTCATATGTAATTTTCAGATGAAGTCGCTAAGGAAGAGGTGTTGTGAGGGCTGTAAGTGATGCCAAAGTCCCGGTCTTCCTCTCACTTGGGCTAGTTTCAAGGGAGTGGCGGGAAAATTTGAAAGGGGAATGTTGCTGTTTTGGGGGGGACTATTCTTAAAGCTGGGATGGGACTTTTGGCGTTTTTATCGATATTTGGGTCAGTGTGTGAATTTATGCTGTTAAATTTTAGGTAGATTATTAAAACAGAAATACGGCTGGAATAGAGAGTTAGATACAAATGGGAATATAACTAGTTGCTGGCTGAATAAATAGGCAGGGATAGACAGATAAACAGAGACGGACATGGGTAAACGGAAAGATAGTGATAGATATGGATAAACAAACATACATATATACAGGTAAACAAATATGGTTATGCTGTACCCTTTTTACTGCAACCTGGCCTAAATTTGCCCTCCGTTCATCATCTCTGCTGTTTTGTAGCAATAGATTAACACCAGAATACGATGCTAGTTATTGAGAAGTGCTATGGGAAATATGTAGAGCCATAGCATTGCATTTTTCTGCCACTGTGCTACGTGAAATAAGCTCCAGAAGGACGAAAATTTGTGCCAGGTTAGAATAGAAGGAGTATAGGTAAGGCTAGAGGGTTAATCTGGGTGGTGGAAGAGGAGAAACACAGGCCTGAGGGCAGACATACGGGTCCCAGGGGATTTCACACACACACACACACACACACACACACACACACACAGGTGAAGGGGAGAGCTGGAGGGAAGGAGGGAGGGAGACGAGCGCGCCAAACTGAAAGTCTATCTATCTATCTATTGCCAGACACCTCAATCCCGTTTGGGGTGGCCACAAACAAATCGCCTCCAAGTCGCCCTGTCCCCCGCCATTTCACTGCCCTGCTCCCAACTCACACATCCCTCTCTCATATACCTCTCCACCCCATCCCTCCATCTAATCCTCGGCTTTCCCCTCCCTCTTCCCCCCTCCACCTCACTCACATACTGTACACTCTCTTCGTCAGTCTTTCACCCTCCATCCTCTCCACATGGCCAAACCACCTCAGTGTGTTCCTCATAACACTTCCTATCACATCCACATCAACACCACAAAGCTCCTTTATATCTTCATTCGTCAGCCTGTCTCTCCACGTGACTCCACAGGCTTCTCTTAAATAACTCATTTCCACTGCTCTCACTCTTGACTTGTGTCCTTCCAACAATGTCCAAGCTTCACTTCCGTACGTTAGAGTTGGTATCACAATACTGTCATGTAGTAACTTTTTCACTTCCATGCTCACTTCCCTGTTTCTTATCACTGCTTTCAAAGAACCAGCAACCTTTCTTCCCTGCTGTACTGAAAGTACACGCAGTATAAATCAAACTTGTGCAAACGACATCACTAATCCGTTTTATAATTATCATTTTTCAGTTTCAGGGTAGATCTAACATTTTATAACCTGCATCGCCGTAGGAGTCTAATATTTGGCTGAATTCCCTACCACCTTTTCCTTAGCGATTTATTTTTGGATGTGGCTGGTAAATATCCCTTTGTACGTTATTCATGCAAAGTATGGCGATGTTAGAAGGTATTTATATAACACAGAATGGGAGAATAAGGTGCAGTATAAAATAAATCGCTCAGGAAAAGGCGTTAGGGAGCTTCCTTAACGGACGAGAATATGGGCCATCGTTCGTACATCAGATTTAATGTTTTGTCTACGCCTTAATCCAGGAAGAGGTGGCCACAAACGAATCGCCTCCATGTCATTCTGTCTTGTTATCAGACTCCCCTCTCTCCAACTCACTCCCTCCTCTGTTACATACCTCAGGCTCTCCGTCCCATCCTTGCATCTCTCCTGTCTCCCCCTCCCCCTTTTCCCTCCACCTCACTCACATAACACCGTCATAGTCAGTCTCTATTTCCATTCTCTCCATGTGCTTCTGTGATTGCCTAATGCCCTTGGAGTTTTGAAAGGAAATTAGAAACTTAATGTGTCATGTAACAAGATATTTTACACCAGAATACGGTGCCAGTCACGAAGAAGTGCTACGAAAAGTGTAACAGTCTACAATCTACTCCGTTCACTTTAACCTGGCTTAAAATATGCATCTCTCCATCTTAACTGCAGAGCTGTAACAAGAGATTTACGTTAGAATACGATGCTAGTCACGAAGAAGTGCGAAAAAGGTGTAAAGGCGTACTGCTGTTTTACTGTCATTGTGCTACAGGAAATGAGCTACAAAAGGACGCCCATCTCCGCCAAGTGAGCTGCCTGCCATGGACCTACCGGGATACTGCAGTTATTCTCATTTATTTAACACTTACCAAGGAAGTCACGAAGAAGAGCCCTCCTCCCCTAGTTCCGTCAAACAAGGTCAGTTAGTAAGTAAATATGTCAGGAAGGAAGGAGGGAGGGAGGGAAATAAATAAATAAATAAATAAATAATCATCATCGTCATCACCATCGTCACCCAGACCTCTTTTCCTACTCTGGGTGGTGTAAAGTAGGATCCAGAAAGCAAGAAAACAGTAACAGAAAGATAACAGAAAGATAAATTGACCCAAATAAGTAATCCACACACCCACTCATCTTTCAAGTCCCTGGAATCTTTACTTCACCTCACAGGCATATATACCCACATCCACAAAAATAGCCGAAGGGAGAGCCTATCTGAAACTGTAATAATACCGTGGCGATGAAGGGGTTATTGAAGAT
This sequence comes from Coenobita brevimanus, assembly GCF_032717465.1. Taxonomy (NCBI): domain Eukaryota; kingdom Metazoa; phylum Arthropoda; class Malacostraca; order Decapoda; family Coenobitidae; genus Coenobita; species Coenobita brevimanus. The sequence continues at coordinate 26,523,031 of NC_136992.1, forward strand.
TATATCCCATTCTATTATAATAATAATAATAATAATAATAATAATAATAAATTTGCAAGTAGAGGAAGGTAGAGCCCCGGAGGATTGGAAGTCAGGTATTATCATTCCCTTGTACAAAGGAAAAGGGGAAAAAGAAGTGTATGGTAGTCATAGGGGCATTTGTCTTCTTAGTATAATAGGAAAAGTGTATGGTAGGATACTTATTGACAGAGTTAGAGAAAGAACAGAGGAATTAGTTGCAGAAGAACAGGGAGGCTTTAGGAAGGGAAGAGGTTGTGTAGATCAGATATTCATTCTTAGACCTTTAGCGGAAAAGTTTCTAGAGAAGGGAAAGAAGTTGTATAAGGCTTTCATGGATTTGGAGAAAGCATATGACAGGGTGGATAGACAGGGATTGTGGAAAGTGTTAAGAATATATGGAGTAGATGGGAAGTTGCTGAATGCTGTGAAGAGTATGTACGATGGTGCGAAGGCTGCAGTGCGTGTGGATGGTGAACTAAGTGAATTTTTCTCTTTGAAAGTCGGGTTGAAACAGGGATGTGTCATATCTCCATGGTTGTTCAATCTGTACATGGATGGGGTAATAAAAAAGGTACAAGGTAGGGTAGTGGATGTTGGAGTGGCCCTGGTGAGAGAGGATAGTGTTTGGAAACTCCCTGTACTGTTGTTTGCAGATGATATTGTGTTGTTGAGTGAAGACGAAGGGGAGCTGCAAGGCTTGGTGGATGAGTCTGGGAGAGTGTGTAAGAAACGGAATCTAAAGGTGAATGTAGGGAAGAGTAAAGTGATGGTCTTTGTGAGAGGTGAAGTCAGTGAATGTACAGCGAGGTTGGATGGTGAGGAATTGGAAAATGTGAGTACGTTTAAGTACTTGGGTAGTGTGATGAGTAAGGATGGAGGTTTGGAGGGTGAAGTGCTTGAAAGGGTACAGCAGGGAAGAAAGGCTACTGGTTCTTTGAAAGCAGTGATAAGAAACAGGGAAGTGAGCATGGAAGTGAAAAAGTTACTACATGACAGTATTGTGATACCAACTCTAACGTATGGAAGTGAAGCTTGGACGTTGTTGGAAGGACACAAGTCAAGAATGAGAGCAGTGGAAATGAGTTATTTAAGAGGAGCCTGTGGAGTCACATTGAGAGACAGGCTGACGAATGAGGATATAAAGGAGCGTTGTGGTGTTGATGTGGATGTGATAGGAAGTGTTATGAGGAACACACTGAGGTGGTTTGGCCATGTGGAGGGGATGGAGGGTGAAAGACTGACGAAGAGAGTGTATGTGAGTGAGGTGGAGGGGGGAAGAGGGAGGGGGAGGCCAAGGATGAGATGGAGGGATGGGGTGGAGAGGCTTATGAGAGAGGGGAGTGTGAGTTGGGAGCAGGGCAGTTAAATGGCGGGGGACAGGGCGACTTGGAGGCGATTTGTTTGTGGCCACCCCAAACGGGATTGAGGCGTCTGGCAATAGATAGATAGATAGCAAGTAGAAACAAAGTTGATGTCGAAATTACGTCCTAAGGCTGAAGGGATAAAGGGCAGTGAAATGGCGGGGGACAGGGCGAGTTGGAGGCGATTTGTTTGTGGCCACCCCTTACGGGATTAAGGCGTTTGGCAATAGATAGATAGATACATAGATAGATAGATAATTCTGGCTTGTGTCAAACCGGTCAGACTCATGGACGAAATTTGTTTACTCGTCTCTGTTCACCCAGCAACACGAATGGGGACCTGGATTTAAATTAGATTGTTCTGTGTCATATTCTAGGGAAAGATTTTGAGTATCCGCCTTACTGATCCATGCGCAGTCGATGGGTGTTTATCTTGCGCGTTCTTATTCACTGTTTGAACTTGGCGCCTTTTTCAGAAGTAAATATGAAACTGGCAACTCAAGTTCGTGGGGATACAAGCATATAACATTTTTTCTTTTTATTTCTTTTCTTTTTTTTTTAGCAGACAGAACGAAGTGGAGGCGATTTATTTGTGATCACCCTTTATGGGATTAAGTTGTCCGGTAATAGATAGATACAGTAGATTGATTATAATTTCCTTCATCTCACCGTATCTCATATGTGTGTGTGCGTTCTTACCTAATTGTATCTTTACAGGAATAAGTCAAGCTCGTACTGTCCCGTGTCTTAAACCATATTTATCGTACATTTCCTTAAATGTGTGAATTGTTTTGGCACACACTATTTTATTCGGTAGTGCATTCCATTGATCAATTGCTCTGTTTGGGAAACTGATTTTCTTTACGTCTTTATCACCTCTCTTCTTGTGTGTGTGTGTGTGTGTGTGTGTGTGTGTGTGTGTGTGTGTGTGTGTAGGGGTATCAAAGACCATATAGCACTAAATCAAAGCAAATATATACTCGTATGGCTGGCAGTGGAGCAGAAACGGGAAGTTGTAGAAGTGATGGTGTTGAAGTGGTGTTTTGGCGTTGAAGTGGTGTTGGCGTTGAAGTGGTGTTGGCGTTGAGGCGGTGTTGGCGTTGAATCGGTGTTGGCGTTGAAGCGGTGTTGGCGTTGAAGCAGCTCGGGGACAAAGCGGCTTGGCGATGAAGTGGCTTTGCAGTGAAGTGGATGGTGTTAAAGTGGGTCGGTGTTATGGTGGCTTGACTGGCCATTTAGTTGAAAGGCTTGAGTATGTTTAAGTACTTGGGTAGTGTGATGAGTAAGGATGGAAGTTTGGAGGGTGAAGTGCTTGAAATAGTACAGCCAGGAAGAAAGTTTGCTGGTTCCTTCAAGGAAGTGATAAGAAACAGGGAAGTGAGCATGGAAGTGATAAAATTATTACATGACTATTGTGATACCAACTCTGACGTATGGAAGTGAAGCTTGGACCTTTTTGGAGGGACACAAGTCAAGAGTGAGAGCAGTGGAAATGAGTTATTTGAGAGGAGTCTGTGGAGTCACATGAAGAGACAGACTGACAAATGAGGATGTGAAGGAGCGTTGTGGTGTGGGCGTGGATGTGATAGGATGCATTAGAAGAAACACACTGGGGTGGTTTGGCCATGTGGAGAGGATGGAGAGTGAGAGACAGACGAGGAGAGAGTATGTGAGTGAGGTGGAGGGGGAGGGAAGGGAAGGCCAAGGATGAGATGGTGGGATGGAGTGGAGAGGTGTATGAGAGAGGGGTATGTGGATTGGGAGCAGGGCAGTGAAATGGCGGGGACAGAGTGACGTGGAGGCGATTTATTTGCGGCCACCCCGTATAAGGGATTAAGGCGTCTGGGAATAGATAGATAGATAACTTGACCCAGGAAGGGAGGAAGGCACGACGCCAATGGGAGGTCTTTAAACTATTCCTGTCATGAAGCCAAATGTCTAACCTGATAGGAACAGAGGGAGAATAAAGGCTGGAAGACACACGGAAATATCAAGAACAGAGGTAGAATAGAAGAGAAGAAAGAGGACAGTAAGGAAAGATCAGAGACAACAAGGCTAGTGGCCACATACGACAAGCAGGGATACTAGGAAATATTCTTTCACCCCTTGCCAGGGGCAGAAAGTATCAATATCAAGACAGAATTAATACATCATCGTAATGAAGTCGTTCAACATGTTCATTTGCATGGTAGCTCATACCGCCCTCATTTGGTAAATGTCAAGCACATGACCATTCACCTCACACACAATAATTTCGTACTAATTTATATTTTATCAACATTTGCTTGCTTTTTTTTTTTTCTTCTTCTTTTTCGGTATTGATTTAGGCTATGAAGGGTGGAGGTTTGGATTTTCTTTATTGATTTCGGCGCGATCTTCCGACTTCCGTTATATAAGTGAACGTATTACCTTCGCCAACGAAGTTGAATGATGTTGTGTATTCACCTGTGTATGTTTATCTGTTTGTATACAAAAAAATCAAAAAGTTGTATTTGAATTTCATTTAAACCTGGTGAATACGTGGGCAGTGGGTCAAAGAAAAGTTAATTAGATTTTGAGGTGGATCCGAATCCGGATGCAGGAATATAAAATATATTTTATTGGAGTTGGCAGAGGAATGTTCTACCAGAGACTGTAAAAGCAGACTAAAACAGTAGAATTAACTATGTGAGACCGTAGAGGTATTCGTTTGGCAAGAAAGAGGAATTACAGCCACAAAGCATAAAAATTACTGTCGCTGGCGGAGATGTGCACTCCCTGAATGCTTGACTAGTTTTGTTGCTGTTACCTCAGGCTCATTGGAATGCCAACCTAGTGAAATGCAGGCTGACTGTAACACTCCACAGCAGTCCACCCGCCTCTTTGCAGGGGAGTGGAAAGGAGCTGAGGGACGTTTGTATAACTGGGTAACAGAATCCCCCGGCTATGTCAGTGACACCACGGGAAGGCGCCACTTGTCAGGACTCTAGTTTATACCCTCATGATCGGGACAGTCTGCAACCAATGTCAGATAATTTTACTGACCTGGGTGAGTCATAGGAGCCTGATGGTGTTCGTACTGTCACCACTCTCACGGCAGGACAACTTTCACGTTCTACTCCAGGTAATGTCACACGATTTTTATTCAGGAGCAGAGAGAGAGAGAGAGAGAGAGAGAGAGTCACAAGATCCCTGGGTTCAAAATTAAGTCTGGGTTGAGTTAGGTATGTTAGGGTTGGTTTGGTTTGATCTAACGTATTTTCTAGGACGGCTTACATTGATTTCTAAAGCTGTATTCTAGGTGGCATTGGAGGCTTCGTAGCAAATCGTCCTGAACGATTTATTTTACATATTACACATATACATTCTCTTGTCCGTGACTGGTATCGTTTCTATATTGATAAGTTTTGGATCAGTAACATACAAGAGGATACTGATGTGCAAAATACAAAATAAATCGCTAAGGGAGAGATGTTTCGAAATCTCCACATTCACGTAGAACACAATCCCTGTATTTTTTTTTTTTTAATACTTTTTTGCCTTTCGTCCTAAACTTTTTTTTTTCTCGTAGTTCATTGGTAGAATTAGACAATACTGCAACTCAGCATCCTTTCCATAAAACTTCTTCGTGACTGGCATCATATCCTAGTACTCTATTGTTACATTTCGACATTCAAGATAGAGACGGTAATTTTAGGTCAAGTGAAAGTGAAGAGAGGACAATGACCGTTGCCATTTTGAACGTTTCCTTTGAAGCAAAAGGAAAAAAAGGAAACGAAGAGAACGGAAAAGGAGAAGAAGAAGAAAAAGGAGAAGATGAGGAGGAGGATGAAGAAGAAAAACAACAATAAGAGAAAGAAGAAGAAGAAGAAAAGAAGCAGAAGAAAGAAGAAGAAGAAGGAAAGAAGGAGAAGAGGAAGAAGAAGAGAAAGAAGAAGAAGAAAGAGGATCAAGAAGAAGAAGAAAAGAAGGAAAAGAAAAAAGAAGAAGAAGAGAAAGAAGTAGAAGAAGAAGAAAAGAAAAAGAAAAGCAAAAGAAGAAAAAAAAAGTAGAAGAAAAAGAAAGAAGAAGTAGAAGTAGAAGTAGAAAGAGGAAGAAGAAGAAGAGAAGGAGGAGGAGGAGGAGGAAGGAGAAGAACATGAAGAAGAAGAAAAGAAAAAAGAAAAGGAAGAAGACGAAGAAAAAGAAGAAGAAAAAGACGAAGACGAGGAAAGAGAAAGAAGAAGAAGAAAAGAAGAAGAGGAGGAGGAGGAGGATGAAGAAGAAGAAGAGGAAGAAAAGAAGAAAAAGAAGAGAAAAAAAAAAGACGAATTACCTGCTTTATTTGTTCTAGTACTTCAGAATTTTCACTTCATGGTTCCATATCGTACTTTTCTGGTGTACTTTTTCTGGTGTAATTTTTCTGTTGTACTTTTTGTGGTGTACTTTTTTGGTGTACTTTTTCTGGTATATTTTTTCTGGTGTCCTTTTTCTGGTGTACTATTTCTGATGTTTTTTTTTTTTTTTTTGTGGCTGATGTACATGTATTTTCATGCCAAGAAAGATATTTGTTCCTGAACGAATTAATGAAGGCTATATCTGTCACACACACACACACACACACACACACACACACACACACACACACACACACACACACACACACACACACTATATCAATGTGGGTACAAATCTCAGCCTTATGAGGGAGGCCATTTTCGTCCATAAGTCAACAGTTCCTTCCTCTTTTCTCTTTCTCCTTCCTCTTTCCTCTCCTTCCTCTTTTCTCTCCTTCCTCATTCCCTTCTTCCTTTCTTCTCTCCTACCTCTTTTCTCTCCTATGAGTTTGGTCTTCGTGGACGTTTGCCTATTTTTATTCAACAGTTTTTTTCTAACCGTTTTTTAAGGGTGCGAGTGGGAGGAGTGCTTTTTAATGCCCGTGCAATAGAAGATGGAGTATCACAGGGGAATATCCTTAGTGTTACTCTGCTGTAGCCATTAGCAGCGTAGTCAGTGTACTTCCTGACGGTGTACGAGGATCACTATATGTCGATGACCTCTCAGTTTCCTTCACGCATTTAGAGTGTCTCTGATAGAGAGGAAGTTGCAGCTGGCTTTCAGTAGAATTTCTGACTGGGGTGAGTCCCGAGGTTTCCGTTTTTCTTTAACAAAGACAGTGACTATGCATTTTTGTCGTCTTCGAGGGGTTCACCCAGACCCTGACTTGTATCTCTATGGTCGGAGAATATCCTGCGTGGAGGAGACGCGGTTTCTGGGTCTTCTGTTTGATAGACGACTAACCTGGGTTCCTCATATTCTTTCTGCTCAGGCGGCATGTCTAAAAGCTTCGAGTCGTTTGAGGGTTGTGGCTCATACCTGTTGGGGTGCTGATCGTCAGACCCTCCTCCTCTTGCATAGGTCTCTTATTCTTCCTAAACTTCAATAAGGTGTGAGGTCTACTTCTCTGCAACGGATGCCCGTCTTCGGTTGTTAAATTCCCTGCATCTTGCTGGTGTACGTCTGGCAACCGGGGCATTCAGATCATCCCCGATTTCAAGTTTGTTGGTGGATGCTGGTGTACTCCCCTTGGATTTGCGACGCCAGTTGCTGATGATGAGGTTAGTGTCGTCTTCTCCGCATTCCGGACTCAGTTTCTTGTGCCATCGTCTCCCAGGATTCCCGATCTTCTGTTTATGACACCCGTCCTAGTTGCCCGAAGCCCTTTGGTTACAGGGTCCGGTCTGTTACGTTAGCCCTCGCTGTTCCTAGACTGGTAGTTTGTCTACATCGGATCCCAAGGGTGACTTCTTGGCTACTCCCTCATGTGACATTTTGTAGGTCCGTTGTTGAAAAAAAGGGCTCACTTTCCTCTCAGGTGCCCCTCTCTCTCTTTTTAGAACATGCCTCCACTCATGAGGGTTCTGTCCCCGTCTACGAGTATACTGACGGGTCTAAGACTGATATTGGAGTAGGATTTGGTGTTGTCTTCCCTTCCTTTAGTAGGGACGGTAGCCTTCCTGGCATTACTTCAGTGTATACGGCGGAACTGATTGCAGTTTTACATGCTCTTAAAAATCATTTTTACTCTCTCCCAATCCGTTTTTGTGATTCTTAGTGACTCGCGTAGTGCTCTTTCTGCGCTGGAGTCTTTTAATGCATCCCATCCATTGGTTTTATCAATATTAGAGTGGCTTTCTCTTCTTGGCCGTCGTGGCCTCCATGTGGACTTCTGTTGGATTGCCGCACATGTTGGTGTGGTGGGCAATGAGAGGGTAGATACATTAGCTAAAGCTGCGTCTTCTCAACAACCCCCAACCGACTACCCACTTCCTGCTTCTGATGTAACACCTTACTTGTGGTACGCAGTTTGTACGTGTTGGCAGAGACACTGTGATGGTGTTGCTCATAATAAACTAAAGAAATCTTTCAGAGAGTGGTTATGCCAAGGGTTCTCCCTTCCATGTCTCGGCGATTGGAGGTGGCTCTTAATAGGCTTCGCATTGGGCACTCTCGGCTTACACATGGGTTCCTCATGTGTGGTTGAGACTCAACCGTACTGTGATGATTGCCTTGTTCCACTTACTGTCCGTCACTTGCTGGTCGAGTGTCCGAGTTTGGGGGACCTACGTCAGAGATTCCTCCATAGGCATAAGGGGGCAGTTGTGCCTACTGTCTCTCCTTGATGCTTGGTGGAGCCCGTAGCGATTTTACTGATGTTTTTAGGTTTCTTCAGGAGGTGGGCCTCCTTCCACATTTAGAAGTAAGTGATATTTTGTAAACTATTCTTTTATTATTTTCAGTATTTTATTCCCACTAACTGATATTTATTTTGAATATGCACTTTTTATTTTGCTGCGTCTTTTATCCTGTTGTCCGGCGGCATATGACCCTGGCAGTTGCGCCGCCAGATTTCAATACAATCAGTCAGTCAGTCTTTTCTCTCCTTCCTCTTTTTTTTTTTTTTTCTCCCACCTCTTTTCCCTCCTTCCTCTTTTCTCTCCTTCCTCTTTTTTTTCCTCTCCTCTTTTCTCTCCTTCCTCTTTTCTCTTCCTCCTCCTTTCCCTCCTTCCTAATTTCCTTTTTCTTTTCTATCCTTCCCTTTTTTTTTTTTTTAACATAATCTAGTCATGGGCCAATATACTCCTGTTATCTGTACTTCCTATGTACTCCTATGTACTGCTGTGTAATCCTATGTAATCCTATGTACTCTTTTGTAACCCCATGTACTCCTGTGTAATATTACGTACCCCTATGCGGCCCTATGTACTGTGTTATCCTATGTATTCCTATGTACCTTTATGCACTGTGTAATCCTGTGTACTCCTGTGTAATCCTGTGTACCCCTATGCAGTCCTATGAATCCTGTGTACTCCTATGTAATCCTATGTCATTGGACTGAAATAATCAATATCTCAAAGTCGATTACCTTTTTTATGCCAGTTATTCTCGATGCCACCACACCATTTTCTTAACCACTGGAGAGAGGCTTAAATAATGATAAATAAATAAATAAATGAAAATCCTCCATTAAACACTGCTGCAACGGGAAATAATAAAATAATAAATAATACAAACTGAAACGAGAACTAATTAACACCATGTTCAATTAAATGGGCCACACTTTCATTCACTTACCATTCAAACCCCCGGAATCCTGTCTCCATCTCACAAACATACTTCCCACATTGTACATTTCCCGTTGTCTAAATTCAACATTAGCGTTTGTAAAAAGAGTATTACTTATGGAATTTTTCATCGGGTTGTGCTTTTACCATTTATGCTGCTCCTGCTATCATACAAACACACGTACACACAATGACACACATATAATCACTAGTTATTATTTGTGTATTTTTCTCAGTGTTTGAATTTGGCTCCTTGCTCAGAAATAAATATAACTGGTAACTCAAGCACATGGGGGAATACGGGGCCACAACTACTTACATTTTTCGGTTCATTAATCCATTTTCTACATTTCAGAGATCACAGCTTGCATATAATGATTTGTTTTTAAAGTTAACTCCATCTTTAAATAATTTGTGTGTCCACTGTTGTCGTAAATATATTAGGCTCGTTTTCGTCAGAGTTCATTCACCCTTACCTCTCGTGTCTTTCACCTCCGCTCAAACTTGCGAGTGTTATTCAGTATTCACAAACTTTCTATTAAATCTTGTAATTATTTCATGATATAGCAGGAGGAATAAGGAAACTTTATAACAATCCCAGGTTTATTGCCCTTTCTACAGTATGAAATTCTTAGTTACGAGAGGGTGAGTGGAAATTATAAATCTTCCCCAAAACACAAATCTTCAGCCATGAAAAGGAAAGGGGGAAACGTAGAATCTTGTCATGGAAATTATTGTAAGCCATTTCTTGTTGCTTCTGCGAAAAGGATAAGGAGAAAATATTGCACGTCTTATTTCTTCCCGCAAATGAAAATACGAGTTAGAAAAGGGCATTGATGGTAAACTACAGAATATGGGCAAACACTATCGTAAGTTATAGAATATGGGCAAACACTATCGAAAGTTATAGAATATGGGCAAACACTGTCGTAAGTTATAGAATATGGGCAAACACTATCGTAAGTTATAGAATATGGGCAAACACTGTCGTAAGTTATAGAATATGGGCAAACACTGTCGTAAGTTATAGAATATGGGCAAACACTATCGAAAGTTATAGAATATGGGCAAACACTGTCGTAAGTTATAGAATATGGGCAAACACTGTCGTAAGTTATAGAATATGGGCAAACACTGTCGTAAGTTATAGAATATGGGCAAACACTGTCGTAAGTTATAGAATATGGGCAAACACTGTCGTAAGTTATAGAATATGGGCAAACACTATCGTAAGTTATAGAATATGGGTAAACGCTTCTCACCTCGTCTCAAAATTCAGAGTCCAGTAGTGGGATTCTCAGCTATATTAACGATCGATTCCTTGCCGTAATCAGACCTTTTATTTTTATTTTATTATTATTATTATTATTATTATTATTATTATTTGGTAATAGGAAAGACTGGGTACACGGGAATATTCTGTGCTCTCGTCCTAGTTCTTCCTCCAAAAAAATAGATATAACCTACGATCATTTTCCTCTCGTTTCCAAGAGCATTTGTTTTGTAGGAGGAACAAGGAATATGGAGAGACTAGACCCTCCTTCCTTTCTCCTTCCTGGAAAAAGAAAAGAAAACATACAAGAAGCAATTGATTCTAAGTTTGCTATACTGTTTTTACTCTAACTTGGCTTAAATCTGACGTCTCTCCATCTTGATTACTGAGTTTTAGCAAGAGATCAACACAAGAATATGATGCTAGTCACGTAGAAGTGCTGTGGAAAGGATAGAGCTCAGTATTGCCTTAACAGAAGAATATGCTAGTCACGAAGAGGTGCTATGGAAAGGATATAGAGCTAATCAAAAGAATATGATGCTAGTCACGAAGAAGTGCTATGGAAAGGATATTGATCTATACAAAAGAATATGATGCTAGTCACGAAGAAGTGCTATGGAAAGGATATACAGCTATGCAAAAGAATATGATGCTAATCACGAAGAATGCTATGGAAAGGATATAGAACTATACAAATGAATATGATGATAGTCACGAAGAAGTGCTATGGAAAGGATAAAGCGCTACAGAATTGCCTAGTTATACCACTGAGCTACGGGGAATAACATTTGTGGAGAAATTTGGGTCAAGGTGAAAGGAGTACAGTGAATGTAATTCCATATTTACAAACTCTCTTTAGTTTTACGATTGTCTGCATATCTTTCCCTTCAATAATCTTTCTCACATACAGTTAGGTTAAAAAATGTGTCCGCCTCTCCTGCCTGTCATCGCTGGAGTCAAAATCTTGCATGACGTCGGTTAAGGAAGCTCCCTAACACCTCTACCTGTGATTTATTTTGCATTTTACAGCTTGTCGTCTTCTCTGTAGTTACATAAATCATTCTAATAACACAATATTTTGCATAAACGTACAAAACGATATTAGCCACTCGTACCCAAAAATAAATCGGAAAGGAAGAGGTGTTACGGAGGTTCCATAACAGAACTTAAATAATAATTCTAATAACACCATATTCTCCATAAATAGCGTGTAAAACAATAGTAGCCAGCCGTACCCAAAAATAAATCGGGAAGGACGGGATGTTAGGGAGCTTCCACCACCGTCACCCTCAAGCATTTATGAACCCAACCATGAGAGAGAGAGAGAGAGAGAATGTGACATCACCACTAACCTACAGTCAATATTGGAGAGAGAGAGAGAGAGAGAGAGAGAGAGAGAGAGAGAGAGAGAGAGAGAGAGAGAGAGAGAGAGAGAGAGAGAGAGAATGTTAGGAAGAAAATGTAAGTGAAAGGAGGAAACGAGAGAGAGAGAGAGAGAGAGAGAGAGAGAGAGAGAGAGAGAGAGAGAGAGAGAGAGAGAGAGAGAGAGAGAGAGAGAGAGAGAGACCAATCCATTTTTGATAACTTTACACCAGTATGGATATTTCTTTGTTTGGCTGGTGACTTAACACCTACAGTCAATACTGGAGAGAGAGAGAGAGAGAGAACTGACTGTACTTCACCATCAACCCAGTCAATATTGAAGAGAGAGAGAGAGAGAGAGAGAGAGAGAGAGAGAGAGAGAGAGAGAGAGAGAGAGAGAGACGGATTAAAACTCTCAGCTTCCTACGCTTCTCTTAACTAAAACTAAAGATATTCGTTTTCTGTGAGCTGGAATATTATACTAGAGTTGTCCTGGAATGAGAGGGGTTACTGGAGTCGGTATTAGCACTCAGTCTTCTGTGTTTCCCTCTCAGCTGAATAAAATCGTCTGGCGTTAGTTGTAAGAAAATATTAAACCGTCTCGATCATGGGAAGGTTATGGCTCTTGTTGGGAGGCTTTGTAACTTTTTTTTTGCCAAGTGACTTATTGGGTTATTACACCTTAACTTTGTCTTCTGTGTTATTTATAGTATATCGTTTGAATATTAGCATAGTTATCCCTGCCACTGAAGTTGTAGGAGGCTATGTACTCACCCGTGTCTGTCTGTCTGTGCAAAATATCTCCAAAAGTTGTTACTGGATTCAAATGAAATCGGGTGCAAAGGTGGGCAGTTGGTCAAGGAAGAGTTTATTAGATTTTGAAATGGAGCCGGATCGGGTTGCAGGAATAAATCATGATTATACTATGAGATTCAGTATTAGGGCAAAGACCGTAAACTTAACTGAGTGAGACCGTAAAAGAATTCGTCTGGTAGGAAAGAGGAAATACAGCAATACCTCTTACATTTCAGTGGAGGTGGCGGAGGTATGCACCCACTGAATGCGTTTTAGCAAGGATATTGAGGTGTGATGTGAAGAATAAATCGCTAAGAGGGTACTGTTACGAAATATCTAACGTCACTGTAAGACCCCCAAAAAAGCATCACTGTGCAGGGGGGGGGGGGTGTAGGAGGCGGTGGTGCGGTTGTAACACATCCACCTCGTGACTGGAAGGCTCTGGGTTCGATCCTTGGGCTGGTCAGACTGTATGGGAAAATTTGTTCTTCCTCCCCTTGCCTCTGTTCACTCAGTAGTACAATATTGGGGACCTGAAGGGAAATTAAATGGTTGTGTGTTGTGTTCTAGGAGAAGACTCAGACCTAGAAGACTGCCTTGACCTACGTGATGTCAATAGGACTTTTTTTTCACGTCACCGCTAATCTATACTCTGTTCACTTTAACTTGGGGTATAAAATTGCCATCTCCATCCTAAATGATGCGCTGTACAAGAGATTAACGCTAGAATATGGTGCTAGTCACGAAGAAGTGCTATGGAAGGAAATGTAAATCCGAAGTATTGTTCTTCCAGCGAGCTACGAAGATAACCAAATAAATAACATAAAATAAAATAGGCTGCAAAAGGACGAAAATTTCCGCCAAGTTTAAATGACTGAACTAAAGATAAAATAGTTTGGTGGAAAAAAAAAAAAAAACTGAAAGATGACCACTCCAAAGTCCTCAGATCTTGAATCGTTGTCTCTCTCTCTCTCTCTCTCATACATAAATACATACATACATATATATATACATACACATGAAAAGCGTACACACACACACACACACACACACACACACACACACTTGAAAAACTAAAATACCTACAACTTTCAGACTCAAAATCAAACTAGTCTGCCTTGAAATAAAATAATCTTACCTACTCAGATCGCAAAATAAAGTTCCCGCTAATCTATATAGCTTAGGAGGGCGTAATCGGAGTGGCTGTAATATCGTGACACCTCTTCCTGTGCGATTTATTTTGTTGCACCTTAACGTTCCCTTGGATGCTGTTTATATTCGTTTATTATTGACATGGTTTGCATCAGTTGCATACAAAGGATACTGGTGAAATGTGCTGCATAAATCGCTAATGAAGAGGTGTTAGGGAATTCCAGTCACTGAGAGCCTATGTATTGTTATATTGTGCACCCCTCCCCCCCTCTCTCTCTCTCGTTTCCTCCTTTCACTGTGTCATTTTCTCTCTCTCTCTCTCTCTTTTCCTCTTTCGGTGGTTCATTTTCTCTTCCCAATATTCTCTCTCTCTCTCGCTTCCTCCATTCACTGTTTCAGTTTCTCTTCCCAACAGTCTCTCTCTCTCTCGTTTCCTCCTTTCACTTTTAATTTCTCTTCCAGCAATCTCTCTCTCTCTCTCTCTCTCTCTCGTTTCCTCCTTTCACTTTTAATTTCTCTTCCAACAATCTCTCTCTCTCTCTCTCTCTCTCTCTCTCTCTCTCGGTTCCTCCTTTCACTGTTTCAGTTTTCCCAAGTCTCTCACTCTCTCTCTCTCTCTCTCTCTCTCTCTCTCTCTCGCGTTTCCTTCTTTCACTTTCATTTTCTTTTCCCGCCATTCTCTTTCACGCTCGGTACAACTCTAATATTTTATTCAACTGAGTGAACACTGGAATTTGAAAAGGTTAAATCACTGATCAAACCCACTCATTTTCAGGGTAACTCTAGCATTACATTTCAACTTAAGCCAGACGATTTTATTCAACTGAGTGCGTCATAGGAGCTTCAGTGTCATCAACGGGACGATTGATCGATGTGACGAGGAGAAATTGAGTGTTTTTCATTGCTAAAGGCGAATGATTTCCCCCAGCTGAGTGTGAGTTGTAGGACCCCCTCTCTGCTGGGTAAGGAAAGTTAACTGCAGCTTCACTCTCAGCTCTCTCTCTCTCTCTCTCTCTGATTGCCAAGTAAGGATAAATTCAACTGCAGCTTCATCCATCTCAGCTACCTCTCTCTCTCTCTGATTGCTGAGTAAGGAAAGTTGACTGCAGCTTCACTCTTCTCAGCTCTCTCTCTCTCTCTCTCTGATTGCTGAGTAAGGATAAAGTCAACTGCAGCTTCACTCTTCTCAGCTCTCTCTCTCTCTCTCTCTCCTATCCGTTTTTTGTTTATCTGTTCAATTAACATTAATAGAAGCCCTACGTTGTTAGACCCCCATCTCTCTCTCTCTCTCTCTCAGTATTGTCTCTTCATTAACAGTTATTACAAAGCTTTATGTAGTTAAATCCTATTATTTCAGTTATGTAGCTAAGTACCGCAGGAGACTTGGCAACACCTCTTCCTTAGCGATTTATTTAGTCAACCTTAACATGTATATCGTTTAAATATTCACAGAGGCTGCATTTTTAGCATACAAGAGGACACTGAGGTATAAAATGCAGAGTAAATCGCCAAGATAAAGGTGTAACGAAATGAAAACGACCCAGAATACAACCTTGCCTACAAATACATTCAAACTGCCTCAACGTCTATTTAGGCACTTAAATATGCACATCCCCTCTTCCCGATGACTCAGCTTTTATTATTTAGTCTTGTTGAAGTTACAAGAGTTTATTCAGCTTGTTAGGATACACTAGATACACTTGGGAAATGGAGGAGTTGGGTGTAGCCCCATTAACCCCTTCGGTACACAGAGATGGAGTGAAAGAACGAGGCAGATACAATATACGGAGATGATATTCGGAAATTCGCTCGTTAGTATTCTCGTTGGTTAAGGATAGATCCCGAATACCTCTTCCCTTCCGATTTATTTCTGTATACGGCTGGCTAATAACGTTTTGTGCGTTATCAATGGAGTTTATGGGGATATTGGAATGATTTTTGTCCACAGAATAGGACAATAAGACGT
This sequence comes from Coenobita brevimanus, assembly GCF_032717465.1. NCBI lineage: Eukaryota > Metazoa > Arthropoda > Malacostraca > Decapoda > Coenobitidae > Coenobita > Coenobita brevimanus. The sequence continues at coordinate 26,538,544 of NC_136992.1, forward strand.
AATAAGCTAAATAAATCGCATAGAAAGAGGTATTAGAGGATACAGGCCTAAGGCTTAACAGGTCTAAATGGAAGATGAGAGTACCTGCAATGAACTTACTGAGGATGATGATGAACCCTCTTAGTGCCGGTGTTTCCTGAAGTACAAAACTCGAAAGTATGAATTAACAAAAAGAATATACAAAGGGATTAACCAGCAACACATGCTCTTCATCACTCACCTAGAATTATTTATTATGGGGTCGTACTCTAGCTGGCACAGGAGTTTTCGTTGTACCTTCTCGTTTTGTAGTTTATTCTGCATATTTCGTCCCAGTATCCTCTGTTATGCTGCTAATGTAAGCTGAAACGTTGCGGATAAGCATACAAGAGAATGTTTGTATAAAAAGTGCAATAAATCGGAAAGGAAAAGGTGTTACGAAGACTCCCATATCCCGTCGACAGGGACAATGTTTTCACTATACACGTTTCGCAATCTTGGCCTAAAATTTCTCTCCGTGTTTAATGCTCTGTTGTATCAGCAACATAAGAATATGATGCCAGTCACGGAGAAGTGCTATGTAAGGAACCCCATCTCATTCTGCCATTGAATTACGAGAAACAAGCCCTAAATTGACGAAAAGCTAGGCCAGGTTAAGGTGAGTGAACCATAGTTACCTAATATTCACCGTTTTACTTACAGTTCTATGATAATTACAAATGTCAGTCTTTTCCTTTTATATTTCTTTTGTATATTATACCTTTAACATTCTCTTGCATGCTGTGTACTGCATATCGTTGTAATATCGACATAGTTTATTAATGACATACAAGAAGCTAATTAAATGAATGAGATGCAGTGTACGGAATATATCACTTAGGATGTAGTGAAATGAAATCTCCAGTTGCTTAGAATAGCACCCTCTTTCATTTCCCTACTGCATAACTGCCTCGTAATAAACCAACCGCTTTATATAAAACTCCATATTGTAGTCACTCCCCTCGTCATATCAGGGCCTTAACGTACTGGTTGATTTGTTTATTTCACCAAGTATGGTGCTTTGATCAACCTCCACAAATTGTTTGACGAATACCTCAGATAAGATAAAAACGATAAAACAAGCGGATATTGTTTATTGAGGTACCGAAGTATCCCAGAACAGCTAAGTTAGCCTGCATATTTCCCATAAGCTAGAAAACCATGTATTGTGTAAGTTTAAAACATGTATATGTACCATAACGGAAGAGTGCTATACTGTACTGTTTCAAATATCTATAGCGGCCTCAACAAGCCAACGGAGATGGATATTCGATTTTCCTTGCGTGTTGCCTCGCTATCTAGGAAAACATGTCTGTTGAGTCAGGTCTCCCCTTTCAACTCTGAGTTTTTTCATTAGGTAAATGTACCCCTGGAATATTCATTCACTAGTAATACGAAGCAATATGTAACTAAATCGAAGTTTACACACCGGTGAGATATTCTTAATGAGAAAAACCATGTCAGGTTCATACGTCAGGTAGACAGACTCACAGGCACAGACGTGGCACCACCGCAGTTCCACAGTAAGGAACAAAAGTTTGCATGTTATTCCACGTTGTCTATTTCATACTTAGGGCATGTCTGTCACTTTAATTTTTGATGCATCATATCAAAGAGACTCCTCTACGGGCATTGGGACACCAAACCTCTCTCAGCTTAAGAATATTAGCCAGCAGAGGAAAGTGACAAGAGGTGAAATACTGACTGAACTTTTTTCCCCACCTGTACATGAGGCGCCCACACAACCTGATGAGCCCAAGTATGCGATGTCATGGGTCCATGTTGGCGTTCGTTGCTTGTAACTCGACTGGGTAGCAGCCGAGTCTAGTCTGCTGTACGGCTAATGATTTGAAGTGATCAGCAGAATATCACTGTTAAATTCAGTAATGCTTAATGACATCACGAAATTAATGACACTACTGTCATCCTATATGACCAGTATTAATAAAATAGTTGTGTATTCATGACAGTAGCCTAAGTTCCACATCATTATGTTGACGTTACAGGAGAGGATCAGTATAATACCGCTGTTAAATTTACCAGTGTTTAATGACACATAGTTCAGTGACACTGCCACAAATATGCCTGACTAATATTAAAGTTATGAAAATAACACCATTCCAATATAGGCTACCGTGAACCGTATGGTCTTACGGAATTTTAGTGAAATGGCAAAACTTTAAATAACCATGTATCGGCATAAACAACTAATGGTTTGGAAATACGTATAGTTTGTGTGAATACAGAGGAATACTACGAACATAATGGGCAGTATTCTAGGTGCAATTGGAGATTTCCTGTTATATTTTAACTATTTAACATTGCAGTTTAACATGCTGTCGTATGTTTTAATGTTGACGTAGTTTGCATCAGTAAATACAAGACAATACTAAATGTACAAACCAGCAAGTGTTATGAAATGATCCAAACCCATATGTTAGACAACGGCCAGTGACTACATCACTAAAATATATACGGTATTTGGTAGCCTAATATGGCACATCCTAGCAGTCACAAACGATATACAGTACTCGCATGGAATACTGATAATTATGGCAACCCTATATTATGCTACTACTATACCATTACTGCTACTTTCCAGGGAAACCCAAGACATCAATTTCCGCGAGCAAAAAAGTAAAGGTATTTTGATTCTTGCCAACGCATATTGACTATTGGGCTGATACCAGTTGTTGCGAGCACCAAAACGCAGTATGAAAGTTAATCTCGACCAAGATTATTCACGATTAGTCAGTATTGTATAAAGTATGTCACATATATGGTAGAATTAACACAGCATAAAGCCGGTATGTTGGGTCCTCTTCTGATGACGTTTATTGGGTAAGTGTTTCGACTTACACCTCGCCAAAACACGACTCAAAAATCGCCAGGATTAAAGCTCTGGCAAAGAATAATGGAGGGTTAAATAAAGCCATCATTAATCTTTACTACTAAGGAACTCCAGCCTGAATAAAATCGTCTTTAGTCTGCTTTCATTTGGCGAACTGGCTGACTCCAACTTGAATACTAAAGCTGTTGCATGAAATTCGATGAGCCTTAGTAATGATGTAGGCCTGAGTCTCCTTGGTTACTAAAATCGGTATAATGAAGCCCTTCAACCAGAGGACGGTATATTTCAGTATTCTTTCACATGATGCTGGGCTACTATGACCAGTATGACGTTATGCTTGCGTGAAATTCAGTGAGCCTTAATTATGAGGCAGGATTGAGTCTCCTTGGTTACTAGACAAATCGGCCCTCCCAGTTCATGAGACAACAATTATCCACTTATGAGAGATTAGGGATCGTCAGGTGAAAATGAATTACCGATTTTAGTAACCAAGGAGACTCAGGCCTACATCATGACTAAGGCTCATCGAATTTCATGCAACAGCTTTAGTATTCAAGTTGGAGTCAGCCAGTTCGCCAAATGAAAGCAGACTAAAGACGATTTTATTCAGGCTGGAGTTCCTTAGTAGTAAAGATTAATGATGGCTTTATTTAACCCTCCATTATTCTTTGCCAGAGCTTTAATCCTGACGATTTTTGAGTCGTGTTTTGGCGAGGTGTAAGTCGAAACACTTAACCAATAAACGTCATCAGAAGAGGACCCAACATACCGGCTTTATGCTGTGTTAATTCTGCCATATATGTGACATACTTTATACAATACTGACTAATCGTGAATAATCTTGGTCGAGATTAACTTTCATACTGCGTTTTGGTGCTCGCGACAACTGGTATCAGCCCAATAGTCAATATGCGTTGGCAAGAATCAAAATACCTTTACTTTTTTGCTCGCGGAAATTGATGTCTTGGGTTTCCCTGGAGAGTAGCAGTAATGGTATAGTAGTAGCATCATATAGGGTTGCCATAATTATATGAACATTCAAACAAGATCGAAGACATCCTGCCACCGCTTAACACACACTGTGGCGCAATGTAACCTTGAAGCAACCGTGATAATTAATTTTGCATGTGTGCATAACATTAATGATTAATGTTTATGACTGTAATATCAATATGAACAAATATATAACAGTGCTCGTGTCTGAAGAACAAGGAAAATCAGTACATGGCATTACATGTCCTAAAGCTGCTAAGGTGACAACACCGTACAGGCGTACACGTGACTTATCAACTGACGAAACTTGTACGAGATCTGTACGGTTTCCACCTCACCTCTCTCTCAGCCTCTGTCCCTCTCGTCATTACAGTTTCATTTGTGTGTGTGTGTGTGTGTGTGTGTGTGTGTGTGTGTGTGTGTGTGGAGAAAAAAAATGGATTAAAGAATCTTAAAACTTCCTTGTGGATGAAGAATTCGAGACCTAACTGGAGGACAAGTCCGGGATAATACGGGCGTATGGCAACCCCATTAAGTCTAGTAATATAGTAGTAGTAATGGTAGTAGTAGTAATTGTAGTAGTAGCAGTAGTAGTAGTTGTTGATGAAGGTTCATCTGGTCGTGAAACCGGTGGACTGCAGGCTGTATATTCCCTTTCCCACAGATTACCATCTTCCTTTTGGGGGGATAGGTAGGCGACTGAGGGAGTAACCGGGTAGCTCCAGCGCCCAGTTATATCTGTGCCACCGCATGAAGGCGTCCCTCTCCCTAGCATCACCCTCCAGCATAGTAGAATAGTCTGGTAATAATAGTAATAATAATAATAATAATAATAATAATAATAAACTATACCCCTCCCCCCTGGACATCCTGAAAGGAGGATGGTGAACTGCAGCTTTGGTTTCTTGCTGTCCACTGAGTTCACGTCTTAATGAGTCTAGGGTTGCGACTACTACTACTACAACTACTACTACTACTACTGCCACTACTCTGCTACTACTACTTCTCTACTACTGTTACTACTACTGCTACTCTGTTACTACTGTAACTGTCACTACCACCACCACCACCGCTACTACTACTACTACTACTACTACCATCACTACTACAGCTACTACTACCACCACCACCACCACTACTACTACTACTACTATTACTGCTACTCCTACTACTACTGACTGACTGTAGGGAATGAAACCTTCAAAATGTAAGTTTTGGACAATATTAATCTGCGGATCTCTCTCTCTCTCTCTCTCTCTCTCTCTCTCTCTCTCTCTCTCTCTCTCTCTCATACATGTGGGCCTTGGGTTGATTTGATGTAAGTGGTCGGAAATGTTTTTGGGCAATAAACTTGCTTCATATTCCCCTATAAGATATTATGTGAAGGAGACGAGGGCTGATTATTCTCATCGATCAACTTCCTCTTCTTTAACGATTTATTTTGGATACTGCCCGTTAGTATACTTTTGTACGTTATATATGAAGAGTATGGTGATGTTTGAATAATTTTGATAACACAGACGAGGAGAGTAAAGTGTAATAAGCAAAATAAATAACTCAGACGAGGAGAGTAAAGTGTAATAAGCAAAATCAATCGCATAGAAATACGTGCTAGGGAGGTACACCTTAACCGACAAAAATACGAGCCGAAGTGTTTGGTGTGAGTGGCGAGATACGGTTAGTTTTGTGTACATCTAAGGGAACTGGACCTCGCCTATACCCTGAATATTAAGCTGTGGTTGCATGAAGTTCAATAAGCCTTAGTTTTGAGGTAGAACGAGTCTCCTTGGTTGCTATTTAGATCAGCCCTCTATTCTCAGACCACACGTATAGCCTTCAACTGAGCCGAAACGGGATCTTTGTCAGGATAGGGTAAACGCACCATTGCCGTCTGTTATATATCTTGTTGATTACATGAGTTTAATTTCTGAAAACGCTTTTTCGACAACCTGTAACAGACATCAGCAGCTCAACCCACAGAAGACAAAAATACCTTGGCTCTGCGTACAAACTCTTGCGCCATGCGTGCAGTCAGTAAAAAAAGTAAGGTACACCTGGGGTACGATGGATGTAAACATGAGCGAGTTTTGTAGGACATGCATGAGTCAGCTAACCTAGTGCCTTAAACACACACACACACACACACACACACACACACAGAATGTGAACTTTTGTGCGATTTCAGTCCTAATAACTACGAAGGAAAATATTTGCACCAATAATCACATGGTGCTGCAACTACCACAATGCTTCGTCCATGTTTCAGAATGTGAGGTAAGAGGCTCGATACTTTTGGGTTTGGCTGTACATACTCCTTATATTAATTTAATGCAAACACCAGGTCGGGCCACCTGGAGTCCACGTAAGGTGACTGCTGATACTGAGAAATTGGCCTAGCCCATGGATCACTGACTGCCTTGTGAACTTATATCTTTCTTCATGGAAAAGTTGAAGTCAGTCTGTCGTTACCAGTCTGTTCACATATACAGTACTGTGACGGGTGTGTTGATGGAACATATACTGTGACGGGTGTGTTGATGGAACATATACTGTGACGGGTGTGTTGATGGAACATATACTGTGACGGGTGTGTTGATGGAACATATACTGTGACGGGTGTGTTGATGGAACATATACTGTGACGGGTGTGTTGATGGAACATATACTGTGACGGGTGTGTTGATGGAACATATACTGTGACGGGTGTTTTGATGGAACATATACTGTGACGGGTGTGTTGATGGAACATATAGGCTACTGTGACGGGTCTGTTGATGGAACATATACAGTGACGGGTGTGTTGATGGCACCAAGTCTGGGTGTGGGATATTCATCAGGAATTATTAATCTCCCACACAGTACGTGGACACTGTAATCTCAGAAAGACTCCCTGACTCATTCTTCTTCGAGGGCAGAGCTGTGTTCTGTAGAAGAGGGACTTGGTTGTGTAGTATGTTTATCTAAGGATGTTTATTTCTTTGTTGACACTCAGGAAGCTGTGTCTGAATTACTGTCCACAACTTTCACAGACTGTGATATTGTCAGTAGATGTCTATCAACCATCCGATGTATTGAAAGCACAGCTCATAAGGTCCACTTCACATGGATTCCTTCCAATGCTGGGATACCCTTCACTGACAAAGCTGACGATTTAGCTCATAAAGCTCTGCTTTTGGGCTATCCTGGTAATGCTGAATATAGGTATACTTTAATCAAAAGTACGATCAACTCTCTTGTTAGTCATGATATTACTAGATAGCTTCATGCGAGCATAGAAAATGGCAGCACTAGTTCTCTTCACTTTGTGTACGATTCTGATGAGGTGCCTTGATTTACCATCCTGCTCCAGTTGTTGCAGCTCGTGAATGCCCTCTGCCTCCTTTACGCTCGTTTGTCCCCGCTTTTTTTTTTTTTTTTTTTTTTTTTTTTTTTTCCCCTGCTTTGTGCTTTTTTTTTATTTTGCTTCTCTCTGACGGGCTCTTAGTTTGCCCGTTCCCCACCATGTTGTGGGGAGAATATACAAACAACAACAACAACAACTTCACTTTGTGAATGTGTCTCAGAATACTCGGGTAACATGTGACCAAAGAGATGGACTTGATGTTGACTTGGTTATAAATATTATCGGGAATTCACCAGAGATGACGCAATTCCATGTGCAGTTTGTGGCGCACCTGCAGCACACACGCAATCTCCTCTTCCTGCGAAATATATGAATCAACAACTTCGTAAGCAGACTGAGCAAATCTTGTGGTTAATCGATGTGTTAATTTCTATTCTCCGTGAATATCCTGAGCCTTACGAGTACATTCATTACATGCATAGTTACACATACAAGTAGTTGCTATTCTTCAGTCTGTCTTACATTTATCGACAATTGCTACATTCATTGCGTCACTCAATACTGTACATATTTCGCTTATACGTCATAGCCTATGTCTTCCACAGCCTAGCAATAGCCGTTAACAAAATAATACCCTATGAGAGAGAGAGAGAGAGAGAGAGAGAGAGGCGTCATGTAGGTGAGTGTTTTGGCCATCACTCACCGACCCCGTACGACCCAGTGATAAGGCGGTAAGATGCCCCTGTCCCAGGCTGTGGCTAGTGTTGCTGTGCTTGTGCTTCTGTGCTGCTCTGGGGCTACTTTTCTCTCTTGTATGTGATATATCTTATGAACTCCTTTGCATTTTATAGCATATACTGTATCTACTAAATGTATGTCACTCCATCTATGTTTGCTGAAGGGGTATGTGGCAAGACTCACATTTTTTTGAACTGCATGCACAAATTTGTAACCACTGACTGTGTATAACTGTGTTTACTGAAGACGGTGTGTGGCAAGAATCATCACCTCCTTTTCTAGTGTGTGTATATATTTTTTTTCTTAATGCAAGAAGAAGGAACCAAAGGCCAGAAGCCCGTAGGTTTGCTCCCTCCAAGAAAAAAACAAGATAATAGAGCCAAATTCAAGATCTGTACGTTTACATTAATAAATATAACAACGAAACTGCCAACAAAGGAAGAGAACACCGAAGAGCCCATAATGTAAATATAAACCTCAATTTTAATTTTACTGTACTCATTCTGTTTTCATTTTCGGAACTGGCCCACTCTCACACCTTGAATATTGATTTGAAGTTTCGTGAAATTTTGTTCTAGGTAGGGATGAGTCTTCTTGTATACCATATCGTTTATACTCTAACATGGAGCAGATTTTCGTCCTCCTGCGATTAATTTCACGTAATTCAGTGCTGAAAAAGACAATGCTGCAGCTTGGGTACAACCTTTCCATAGCACTGGTGGTAATTTTAGGCCAAGTTAGAGTAAAATGGGTACAGTCACGCCCTCTTGCAGCTCATTTCACGTAGCTCAGTGCTGAAAAAGACAATGTTGCAACTCTACATCCTTTCCATAGCGTCGGTGGCAATTTTAGGCCAAGTTAGAGTAAACCGGGTACAGTCAAATATAGCTTTCGATCTAACTACACTTGACCATCAACTGAAATGAAAGGAGTTAGGGATCTTCGTCAAGTGTAAAGAAACAAACTGTAGCTTTCTTTCAGACTACTGTACAGTATTAATCTTAGTAGTAGCTTTTATCTCTTCACTGCGATGACGTCTGTTGTTGCTGCCACCAAGCGCTTGAGAGTCACAGGGAAAGACTTAATGATGGCTGTGTTAAGTTCCTCCACTTCGAAAAAAAATTGTCCGATAAGAAAGTCGTCAGGAAAGAGCAAGAATTTACGTCATGGTAATGAAGGTCTTAAGCTTAGAATCCCGGCTGGGGCAGGGAATAGTTTAAGGACATGAGTTTCGTTAACCCATTAGCCCCCTCGGTTCCTATGTGAGGGATTGTGCTGGCAGGGTGCTAAGCGTACTGCAGTCCGCCTATCGCCTCATAGTCACGAAGCTCATAGGTCCCTACCCCGGGGTTCCCTTCTTTATTAACTTTTGAAAATGCCCAGTTCCGTCCTATACTGGGGACACTGGGCGCAAATGACTTAAAGCAGACTTCAATGATCTGCCAAAAGACACGCCGACATGTCATACACTAGCCCTGTATGAGACAACCCAAGCATGTTTTCGGTATGAACGGTGGGAGTTAACGCCAAAGTGATGACATTTGGAGGTGTATGGTGCGTAGTTGCGTACGAATGCAGGGTAACTATGGCAAGTCAAGTATGGCTTATTAGAGACTAGCAAGTGCACTTTCCCGCATCCTGTTTTTGTGTTCAGGGGAGGGCCATGGAAAGACAAATAGCTTAACAGAATAATGCTTTTGTGTGGCTGTGACCGACGGCATTGTCAGTTCTGTGATAATAAAGTTTCAAACACAGATAAAGATCCGAGCATAGAGCTGGGTAGGAGACAGAAGTGTGTAGAGAGAATGGTGACCGGGCAAGGTAATATGCCATTTCATTACCTCGGATGTCTATGTGTCCAGAAACCCAGCAAAATTGGACAGATATACGACGGAGAGATAAGAGGAACAGCCACTCTTGGACCTGAAGCACTAAAGGATGGTTGTAAGGGGTTGAGTGAAGGAGCTGGAATGTACTAAATGAGTCGTGAAAAATTGGTACGAGAAAGGTATGCTGTAAAGTCGATGTATGGCAAAGACAGTGGTAAAGAGTCCATTTGTCAATACACCTGCAGCTGATGGTACTGAAATGATGTGATGGGACAGAGAACCACACAACCTGTTCCATTAGACGTTCTGGAACCATCGGAAAGGAACTGTAGATGAGTGTGCAAGAAATAGAGCGCAACATAAAATAGGAGAGGAGGCTTTGAGTAGGGTGTAACTGACGAGCAAACACAGGGACGCGGGTAGGAGAACAAAGGAAGGGAGAAGTGACAGTACAAGAAGAAAGCCTTGTGAAGACAGCAGAGGCAGCGACGGGGACTCAAGGTTAGGGAAGATCGAGGAGGCCTTCCCACACAAATCCTAGCAGATGTCTTCGAAGCTCCCCCCTCCCCCTCTTAGAACAACAGGCAAGGAAATAGTGGGGATGGGGTATGAGCAAGGCTTCAGGGAAAAGATTAAGTTACATGGAAACAGTGCTCAAAACCGTTCCAGTGATGCTAGAAAAAAGGCGATCGCTAAAGATGTAGACGCGCAGGTAAATATTTACCTTTATGCCAAACTCGTGCCGGGAAACATGGGCGTGGATCCTGGGGGAGGAGGCAGTTTCTCCATACAGGTCAAAGGGATATCCAGTGTAATCACCTGCTCCCCTTCAAATCGAGTAATTAAAACAACGACAATGTTAAAACTACAATTACCTTCGAAATATGCCTACTTAGGTTTGAGTCCAGAAATAAAGTTATTAAAAAGGGGGGGGGGAATTGTCACTTAAGAAAATAATATAACATCAGAAAGTGTAAGCTGACCCGATGTTCTAAGTTAAGCTTTAAAAACGAGGGCCAGTCTGATGATGCAATGGTGCCAGATTTGACTACAAGAAACCTCTCTTGTAGGGTTATTCATTTTGATGTTTGCCTTCTTTAATAAAGCTTACATAGACGCAGCTGTATCAGTTCATTTTCCTCGGAGGACGCTCTCTCTCTGCTGTCTGCATTTATGTACTTAATCGGCTATCAAGTCATCACACACCCCGTAATTAGGATGAATGTCCTCCAGTGCCGAAAAAAAGCAAAAGGCCTGCATTATAGCGCCTATCATTCTAAACAAGTTTTCACCCGTAAATATCTGTCGAAAATTAACTATTTTCGAGATACATGATCTCTCAAAAGTTTACATACTTAGAGTTTAGAAACTTATTGTGGAATAGTAATTATTATAATACCTCTACAGTATTTCAGAGAGCACATGATGGCACAGCAAAGGTGTTCATTTCAAGGATTCATCATTCATTCATCATCCAATCCTACATTGTCCCATGAGGAGCGTAGGAGTCCGGGGCTAGGCAAGTTGGTCCTGACATTTAAGATGAGTGACCAGCCTCACTCATCCCTGAGTGGCATTACGTGAGCAATAAACCCCAACCATCCCTTGGATATAAACCTTCACTGGCTCAATCCGATTGGAGCGCCGTAATTACTCACTAAACCACCAGGCGCCAAAATCTGGTTATATGGTTACCACCCAGCGTAGTAAATGGTTTCCTGGTGTACAGGAAACCATTTGGCTTGTCACTCAGTGTAGAGTCACCCACAGGCAGAAGGAAGAGGAAAGAATGAAGGAGGGACAGAAGAGGGAGTGTAAAGTCACCCGTAGGCAGAAGGACGAGGAAAGAATGAAGGAAAGAAAGACAGAAGAGGATGGAAGGAAAGAAGGATGGAGGAGAGGAAAGGGCAGACACCCGAGAGCAGCACTACATCGAGTTATGGTGAGCGCCCCCACCTAAGGATACAACAGTTAAATAAGTGCTCATCGGTTGACAACGTGTTGTGGAGAGTTGCCTCGTTGGGGACGTACTTTAGGATAAATCCAAACAGCAGTGTGTTATTTAGAAGGTTCCCTAATTGCTCAACTCCACGTAAAGCTACTATCTGGTGGAACGTGACACAGGAAGATGTGTTGAGGACAGATCAAGAAACGGACGGCGGCCAACAGTGACGACAGAGTTTGTGAAGAAAATTATTTGTTTCTTGGTTCAATCTCCCCCTGTCATTGCGGCGATTTTCACAGCAAGTAATGAGCATATTATTTCCTGTGTCCGTTAGATGGGTGTAATTCCAGAAATTTACCCCAACCTAAACACAACTGTAGCAGGGCTTTGTCTGGACTGAACTGCTTTACCACATTACTGTACAATCCATCACCCCTGGGGGTTCGCGTAAGGAATTATCATCAATCCGATTTTTTTTTTTTTTTAAGCCAGGGATGGACCACTTCCTCAATCTCCAGTTCCTTACATCCCACACGTCATTTTTTGTACACAACCTGGAAGTAAAAAGAAAAACATAGCATACAAAACTTGTAAGATGAAAAGAAAGATTAATCCTTTTCAAAAACTAAATTAGAAAAACAGATTAATTCAAAGAAACAAAAACAACTCAAGGGTAGTGCTGATAAAAATGGTCGTTATCTTTGCCAAAGGGAACGAATAGAATGGGCTTCCAATTACCACTTCCGGTTGTACTTACCTTAAAGCCTCCGTTTCCTTCTCATGACTACAGCTTTCTGTGGCGGCCAGGTGCCGCACACTGCCAAAACTGCTTTTACTACCTGCCTCCTGATCTCGTGCCGTACTGTCAAACGCTCAGCCCGCTGCCAACTAGGCTATATACCGAACCAAACACCAGAATACAAACACCTTACAGAACAAAACGCCACGCAAACACCCAGCCCACATATACTACCTTCAGTTCTATATGGTGCCAAATTCATTCTGGTGGGGAAGCAGCACCTCAACACACAAGAAGGAGCTAATACGGAACGATTTTCAGCAACACACCAACTACCATCACCGGCAACTGATAAAGCACATTCCAAAAGCACTTCAGTACACAACACAATACTACAGTCAAAATTTCAGGAGTAAAATAACACCGAATTTCCATTCTAAGTCTAGACAGGACAGGTCCACCTGCCCAATCCTGTTTATGAAGCTCGGGAGGGGAGCCAATACCTTCATCGGCATTCGTCGCAAAAATATGAAATTGTATGATGAAAACAAAAACAATATTGCAGATAAATACAGACTGATATAGTGGTACTGTTACCCACCGGGAAAAAAAAAAATGGTTTTGGAATCCAAACTTTGTCTCACCGCGGTCCTCAACACCACCCTTTTTCCACGTCCAAAGAAGACATTTTTTTTTTTTTCCTAAAAATCTGATAAAACTACACCAGACTGATTAAATACACTCTGATAGATGAATATAACGTACCACCTTTACAAAACCCGCCGACATAGGTACCTCTCGTCCTTTATAGACCTAAGACGGAAGTGGGTACAGTATTATGAATACTTCGCCGGTAAGAAAATTTCGTTAGTTTCCTTTCATATTTATCTCTGTGCCACTCATAACCTTCTTCACGTATGCATTTTAAGAAAAACAAATTATCATTATTAATTTTAACACAAGGAATTCTATCTGTCTAAAGCCAGATTGGTGGTAGTGTCAGGACTCCATATTATAAATACAAATCATAACAGAAAGCATGATGGATAGATAGACAGATAGATAGACAGAGCACCAGACAAGGTGTGGGAACGGGAAATTAGCTTGCAACTCTTTAAGTGAAGGAATGTTGATCGTGCACCGGAAGCAGTACATACACACAGATATACAGTGTTCTAGAAGCTTCCACGACAGTAGAGCACACGTGACACGACTCCTGCTACACGAGAACGTAGGATTCTGAGATCAGAAGGAGACAGGCCATAGAACCGACAAGTAGTGGAGAGAGTGATTAAGAAGAGGGGTCCAACTAGACTTACTTAGTATATTAAGTCTCTGTATAATACATACGCTGCTCAACTTAGACGTTCTCTGAAGATAATAAATCAAGATCAACTCCCTGTATTCATCTGTAACTCCTCCTGCTCGACAATTACCAAAATAACTTTAACCAAAACTCAAGACCCACCTATTACAAGAATTAAGAGTTACATATATATAAATCTTGGCTACGACGCTCTAACAGTAGGTGGTGACCATCTTCCACACACTTGATGTGGTGCTGCCCACTTCTTTAGCCTCTATCATTCTTTTTCTGTGCCTGCCCTCCTCTCTTCCTATTTCTCCCATCTTTCCTGTCACTTCTTATTGCATTTCTTTCCTTTACAGGTGGCTTTACACTGAGTGACAAGCCAAATGGTTTTCTGTAAGCCAAGGAACCATTTACAACGCTGGGTGGTATCCATATAACCAAACCATACGTGCTCTCTACGTGTCAACAAGTGGGTTGGTGGAGGGTTAGTGCCCCTCCCCGTAAAACAAATAACTCGAAGTCAAATGGCCACCCCTTACGGAATCATGGCGTCTGGCAATAGATAGATAGACTATAGCCAGATGCCATAATTCCGTTAGGGGTGGCCGTTGGTTTGTTGTTTTACGGGGAGCACTAAACATTCGCCAACTCACTTGTTGACACAAGTGTCAAAATAAGATTTAATTAACGTCAAATAATATTTTCGAAATACGCCTTTTGTCTGTCGTAGAAAGTGAAGGTCAAATCTGTTTGTTATTATCTAAAGCATCAGAGTAAATTCAAAATAATCTAGCCACATTCTCTAACTAGAATGGCATTCAGTAGAGCGCATACCTCCGCCAAGGCCCAACATGGAGTGAAAGAAAATTCCTGGATCCGCACCTTTATCCGGATCCGCACCAAAATTTAATGGAGACTATTCTAGGCCAAGGCCCATTCTTCTACCAAGTTTAGTGGAAATCCGTCCGGTAGTTTTTGTGTAATCTTGCTCACAAACGAACCAACCAACCAACCAACCAACAAACAAACGGACAGGGGTGAAAATATAACCTCCTTGGAGGAGGTAATGAATATTCATTTTTTTCTTATTCAGTTATTAACTTATTATAAGTCTAATGAAGGAAGGCAGGAAGTATTCCATTGTTTACACTCCCTTTGGCAATGTTACAAAACCTGCCATAATATAATGATATCTATAGTTGTTCATTCATTTTAACAAGGCAGAGACCTGCGTCCTTTTATTTTTTTACAGCCTGTTCCCATAGCCCTCTGGCAGAATAAAATATGTTAATAGGCTATCCTGTGGCTCCATATCTTTTTCGTGTCTACCCTATAGCAGAACCCCATGACTAGCATCATATTCAAAATTGGTGCTACTCTCATCTTACAGAACAAAACTGATAATGGTTTGATAGCAATTTTACGCTTAATAAAAGCGAATATAATATAGTACGGTCACTACTGTACTCTCCTCATATATCTCATAAAGGTCTTACTATGATCAGCTTGATTTATAAGTATAAAGCAAATCAACCAACCAACAAACAGGAGAGCCTGTTGCCACTAATGATGTTCCTGCAGTTATCCTTAACACTCTGTGGAATAGTCTGTCTTGCCTTAAATTGATAGAATTCAAAATTAAGTTCTTAATTTAATTATATTATTCTTGAGAGTAACGATTTTGGTGCCAGGCAGTACAGAAGAGTGTATGACGGAGTGTGTACTGTATTACAAATTTTGCCCTTTTTTGCTGTGGCTGGATATAGACTTAGTTGTTGTTGTGGCCACGTCTTATTGAACCCGGTGTACTGCAGGCTTGCGATTCTGCGGTTCACCATCATCCTTTCGGGGGATGGGGTAGTTGAGGGACATTTATTGTTGCTTAACCCTGTTCTGCCTGGCCGAGCAGACTAGTTGACGGCGGGTAAGTATCCTCATCTTTGAAGCCGCCTACAGGTGTACAGTACGTGTGCCGTGTAGAGAACTGGTCATCTGGTGCCCCCTTGTGGCCTTGCGGTACACAGTGTCACCATGGACGAGTATGGTTCAGAGAAATATGAAGAGATCTCCTGGGTGGACGCCACATCATCTGCTTCGCTCCACCCAGGGTGCATGGCTACGGTGCCACCGCGTGTAGGTTCCTCGTCAGCGCGTGAGGGACGTTTGTAAGAAGGGGCAGTCCGCACTCCACAGTTCAATGAGGGGCAAAGTTGTATGGTGCCACCATATGAAGTGTCCCTCTCCGGCATATCCTACTTCATCCCTACTACTCAGACTTGTTCACAGGACCTAAAAAGGGGGAGTGGTAAGAAAACAAAGACAGTATTTACGAAGTTGCTTAGAGTCAGGGGATATAAAATATCTTACTATTTACAAATTGGCATCTCAAACTCACACACGCGGTTGGTTAAGGGGAAAGGTTAAGTGTAGCGACTGACGGTATTTGCGACCTTTGCGACGAAACAAAGAAAAGTGTAGCAACAGGCTGGCAGAGAAAAGAAGTAAAGTGGGACGAGTTATTAGTGGACAGCCAGCTTTCTAGCAGTTAGTGGAGGAGATGAGAAAATAAAGGCAACATCCAAACCTTGAGCCCCTATTCTCTGTTGAGTTTGATCATGGGTTATTTTTATTTTTTTTTATTTTTCCCCGTCGTCCCACTCCCAGTCGCTTTTCAACTTTGCATTTTGCTCCAGTGTTTGCTACACAGGACTAAAAAGATCGTCGCAGCTACATAAGCGCGTTGCCCACTTGAGGTGAAATCTTAATGATAAAATGGCCATGGAAGTTGGTGTATATTTTCAATACTAACCACAATACGAGAATGGCCTATAGTTTTGGTCACTACAGTGTTTTTCAGTGTTTACTTCCACATCATGACAGTGTTTAGTAAGTTTGAAAGTTGTTGTGGGCAAGGACAAAGGCTACATAACATAGAGTGTCACTGTCTTCAGTTTTTTGCGCTGGCGAAATGCTGTGTAAACATGTATAAATGAGGTAATTGTCATGTAAATATTGTATATGTAAGATATGAAAAAGTGTAGGGGGGGAAAGTTTGGTGGTGACTTCATTACCCAGTTTTTCCCTTTATTTTTATAGGACAATATGGTTTTTATAATGGTGATAAATTGTATTCTGTGATAATTTGCCATTGATGTATTTCAGTACCCTTCAGAACCTGCACCTTGGAGGCACTACTGTAGTTTCAACAAAAAGAAATTGCATTATTAAAGGTTGTATTAATGCTCCTGGGAAAAAAAAAAAAAAATCTAACACCAGCAGCCTAACCTAACTGAAACATAGCACCAAACTTCATAACCTAACTTGGTAAGTATCACCTAACCTGACTGAAGTATAGCACCAGACTTCATAACCTAACGATAAAAACCACTTAACCTATCTATCTATCTATTGCCAGATGCCATAATGCTGTAAGGGGTGGCCATTTAACTTTGAGTTATTTGTTTTACTTAACCTGATGTAACTAAAGCTCTTAACCTTACTCTCCTACATGTCCAAGGGGATGCAGGATGATTAGGGACATTTCCCTGATAAAGTGGAAATTTTATCCTCCCCCCCCAAAAAAAAAAAGGAAAAGTCACCTTTTAAAATACTAAAGAATTTATGTAAATTAGTTGTAACTGGCAGGTCATGCACCTGAGATACATAAATTAAAATTTACAATTGTCCTACTGCAGTTATCCTACCTAAGAACATAAGAAGAGAGGATAGCTGCAGTAGGCCAGTTGGCCCATGCTAGACAGCTGGAAGAGTAACTTAACTACTGTACGGTACTAGAATAAGACAAGGATAGCTAAGGTGAAGGCTCTCCTTTGTTCTGTTGAACAGTTGTGGTGGAGTTCGTTTTGTTTATAGAGGCTCCAGCATGCTTGCGTGCAGCAGCCTTGGTCACCTAATGGTGTCACTCCATGCTGCTCAATCTTTGGCAGACTCTCAATTGAGTCCCTTATCCCTGAAGCTTATCCTGACAGTTATTACACTATTTAGGCTAAAAAAAAAAAGAAAAAAGAAAATGACCAGTTCAACTCTCCATTATTTTATGTCTGGTCTAATAGAAGCCTTATCAGTAGGATAAATGAAAAACTGTAATGTTGTTGAGATTTTTGTTTAAGGTCTAGGAATTCATGTCAGAATCTTTATTGATGGTATTTGTGCCATAGCTATTGTCTTGTGTGCTTGGCTTCTATTTTTCAGCGCTAGCTGCTTTTTTTTTTTCTGTATTTCTATTTTTTCTGATAGATTTTTGTGTGCATCAAATTCTCTGATGCTCATTTCTATCAGAAATGCCCTAGTTTGCTGTTTTCTCCTCCCCTCCTCCCCACTACCACCAAGATAAATTAAGGCATATACAACAAAAATGAGCATAAATCAATTGAAGCACATTAAAAAATGGGTACACCTAACCCTGAAGGCCATTTAAACCATCTGTGCATTTACCATCTCAGGTCTGACACACCTGTGAAAGCTGTATACTGTACTGTATTGATGGGAATAGGTGCTGTTTTGGCCTGTTCAGCCAACCTGCCCCATTTTGGGGATGGGAATTACTGTAACTTCCTGATCATGTGTGCTGTTTTTCTTATTTTGGAGAGAATGTGTGTATAATATCACAATCACAAATGTTTTTCCTCCCTGTACCAGCACACATGTGGAGAGGATGGAGGGTGAAAGACTGACGAAGAGAGTGTATGTGAGTGAGGTGGAGGGGGGGAGAGGGAGGGGGAGGCTGAGGATGAGATGGAAGGATGGAATGGAGAGGTATATGAGAGAGGGGGGTTTGAGTTGGGAACAGGGCAATAAATGGTGGGGGACAGGGCGACGTGGAGGCGATTTGTTTGTGGCCACCCCGAACGGGATTGAGGCGTCTGGCAATAGATAGATAGATAGATAGACCAGCACACAGTACTATATTACAGTTGGGACACTTGAGTTTTTCTTTCATCATTGGATTATTTCAGTTGGTATAATCCAGTGACAATAGAAAAACTCAAGGCTGGCTGTGTTATTTCCAGAGCAAGGCACAGGAGAGCAACCATTGCACAATGCTGACATGTTTGAAATAGTTGCCCAGACTCATTTTTGGGTCACACCCAGAGGCTGTTTTGAATTGAATCATTGCTGTTTGATAAAGGCAAAGCTTGGGCTTAGTCGTGCTTCCTTCCATTAACTGATTGGCTCATTTAAGTTATTATTCAGGAAATCCCTCCCTTGTAGGAGAAAGATTGGCTGGGGACAGTGCACTTGGAAATAAGGATGAGCGAGATTGATGGGGCAGCATGATCGGAAATCATTTTAAGCCAGCTGTTGCAAGATTAAGAGCTCTACACCATGCTTACAGGAAGTAGCTAATTTCAGGACAAACACAAAACCCCCATAAAGATGTATTGCCAAAGAAAATGCCATAGAGAAGAACCTCCCGCTCCATGTAAGGAGAAAATGTCATATAACACAATGAAAATACAGTACTGCGAGACTGTCGAAGTAAAATAAGAAAATATCTTCTTTTCCACAACCAGTGCCCTTTTGTGAGTCAGGTTTTGATTTGCAGGAGAAAAACAAGTGACCTAGGTGTCTGCACTCTCCTATGCCCTCCCTGTAAAACACACGTAATCTATCTGTCTATAGCAAGACACCATAATCCCGTAAGGAGTGGCCGTTTGTCTTTGAGATACTGTAGTTGTTTTATGGGGAAGGGCACTAACCCATCGCCAACCCATGTGTTGACACATTGGGAACACGTATGGGTGTGTTATATGGTTACCACCCATCACTGGAAATGATTTCCTGGCTTACAGGAAACCATTAGGTATGTCACTTAATGTAAAACCACCTGAAAAGAAAGAAGAACAATAAAAAGTAACAGGAAAGAAGGGAGAAGTAGGAAGAGAGGAGGGCAGGCACAGAAAAAGAATGATGAAGGAAGAAGCACTACATCAAGTGAGTGAATGATGGTTGCCACCACCTACTGCACTTGGGTATGAGAAAAAGGTCAGGATAATGATGATGACAAGGATGATGATGGTTTACAGTATTTTCTAAATTGTTTTTTAATTTAGCATGCCATTGATAGTTCTCCCATTTTCATACTTTCTTTTCTTGTTTTCTGAATCAAACTCACCCCATTCTTCAGTGGGAAAAAAGTTATGATGATGATGATGATTTACACTGGAATTTCTTCACTTGGTATGTTATTGATAGTTATCTCACTTTCATACTTTCTTTTCCCATTTTGTGAATGCTGTCATAACCTGGGGGTAGGGGGGCTTTCAAGAATACTCCCCCAGTATCCCTGCTTGTCGTAAAAGGCGACTAAAAGGGTTGGCGGAGGGTTAGTGCCCCTCCCCGGAAAACAATTAACTAAAAAAACAAACAAGAAGCCTCGGACAAGGACTGACCAAACGATGACGACCCAGGACCGGACAAAGGACTTGGTAATGGCAACTTGGAATGTAAGAGGAGCGAATGATGAGGTGAAAGAAAGAGAGATTGTCCAGGTGCTTGAGGGTGCGAAAGTGGATGTATGTGGAATAACTGAAACAAAATGGAGAGGAGAAAGTGTGAGAGAATGGGAGTATGGATGGGGTATATGTGCAGGAGTAGATGAGAATGAGAGGGCAAAGGAAGGAGTGTGTATAGTTGTGAGTAAAAGATGGAAGAAGAGCATAAGACAGTATGGATCAGTCGGGCCAAGGATTGTGTGGGTAAAGTTGAAAGTTGGAATACAAATGTGGGCGATTGTGTGTGTGTATGCGCCAACGCAAGATCATGCTAGAAGAGTGAGAGAAGAGTTTTGGACAAATGTGGAAGTGTGCATGGAAAAGTTTGGAAAGAATGAGAGAGTGTTTTTGATTGGTGATATGAATGGTAAAGTTGGGAATGTGAAGGTGGATGGAATAGTTGGTGAGTGGGGTGTGCCTGCCGAGATAGATGAGAATGGGAGTGCGTTAGTGGACATTTGTGCTGGGAGGGGGTTGGTGATAGCCAATACCCTCTTCAGGCATAAAATGATCCACAGGTATACATGGCGAGTGATGAGAAGGGTGGGTGGTGAACTGAATGAAAGGAAGGCAATGATTGATTATGTGTGTGTGGATGAAAGGATGCGAAGATGTGTAAAGGATGCAAGAGTGTATAGAGGTTGGGGGAGTGGACTTTCTGACCACTACTTGGTGGTGGCCAGAATTAGGATGCAAGTGAGATGGAGGAATAGAAGAAGGGAAAGACGAGAGGAAGGAGTTGTTGCAAGGAGAGTGGAAAGGTTACAAGAGGATGAGAAAAAGGCAGAGTATAAGAGAGAAGTGGAGGAACGATTGGGCAAATATGAATTGGAGCAGATGGGAGACGTGGAAGGTGTGTGTAAGATATTTACAGAAGAAATATGTGCAGCATGTGATGTGGTGTGTGGAAGGAAGAGAAGGCGGAGGGGGTGCAAGGAACAGCGTGGTGGACTGAAGAGGTGAAACAGGCTGTGGCACAAAAGAAGAAAGCATACAATGAATGGGTGAGAAATAGGGGCGTGGAAGAAGTTGAGAGGCGGAAGAGAGAGTTATATGTGGAAAGGAAGAGAGAGGTGAAAAGATTAGTAAGAGAGAGTAAGAAGAGAGTGGATGAGGAATTTGGAAGGAATTTGAGTGTAAAGTGGAGGGACTGTAAGAAAATGTTCTGGAGAGAAGTGAAAAGAGTAAGACAAGGTGGAAGTGAAGTTAGCAGGGGAGTGAAAGATAAAAATGGTAGATTACTAGTGGAGAAGGGAGAAGAAGTGAGCAGATGGAGAGAACACTTTAAGGAATTGTTGAACATAGAGGATGGAAGTAATGCGAGTATAAGTGGCTGGGGAATGGCTGGGAGAAGGAGGGAGGTGAGAAGACAGGAAGAAATCAGTAGGATAGAAGTTGTGGAAGCAATGAAGAAAGTTAAATCGGGGAAAGCCCCAGGAATTGATGGAGTGTGTGGTGAAATGCTGAAGCATGGGGGAGAGATAGTAGTAGAATGGATGTGGAAGATGTGCAGATTGGCCTGGGAGGAAGGTAGAGTCCCGGAGGATTGGAAGTCAGGTATAATTATTCCCTTGTACAAAGGAAAAGGGGAAAAAGAAGTGTGTGGTAATCATAGGGGCATTTGTCTTCTTAGTATAATAGGAAAAGTGTATGGTAGGATACTTATAGATAGAGTTAGAGAAAGAACAGAGAAATTAGTTGGAGAAGAACAGGGAGGCTTTAGGAAGGGAAGAGGTTGTGTAGATCAGATATTCATTCTTAGATCTTTAGTGGAAAAGTTTCTAGAGAAGGGAAAGAAGTTGTATGCGGCTTTCATGGATTTGGAGAAAGCATATGACAGGGTGGATAGACAAGGATTGTGGAAAGTGTTAAGAATATATGGAGTAGATGGGAAGTTGTTGAATGCTGTGAAGAGTATGTACGATGGTGCGAAGGCTGCAGTGCGTGTGGATGGTGAACTAAGTGAATTTTTCTCTTTGAAAGTTGGTTTGAAACAGGGATGTGTCATGTCTCCATGGTTGTTCAATCTGTACATGGATGGGGTAATAAAAGAGGTACAAGGTAGGGTAGTGGATGTTGGAGTGGCCCTGGTGAGAGAGGATAGTGTTTGGAAACTCCCTGTACTGTTGTTTGCAGATGATACTGTGTTGTTGAGTGAAGACGAAGGGGAGCTGCAAGGCTTGGTGGATGAGTTTGAGAGAGTGTGTAAGAAACGGAACCTAAAGGTGAATGTAGGGAAGAGTAAAGTGATGGTCTTTGAGAGAGGTGAAGTTAGTGAATGTACAGCGAGGTTAGATGGTGAGGAATTGGAAAATGTGAGTACGTTTAAGTATTTGGGTAGTGTGATGAGTAAGGATGGAGGTTTGGAGGGTGAAGTGCTTGAAAGGGTACAGCAGGGAAGAAAGGTTGCTGGTTCCTTGAAAGCAGTGATAAGAAACAGGGAAGTGAGCATGGAAGTGAAAAAGTTACTACATGACAGTATTGTGATACCAACTCTAACGTACGGAAGTGAAGCTTGGACATTGTTGGAAGGACACAAGTCAAGAGTGAGAGCAGTGGAAATGAGTTATTTAAGAGGAGCCTGTGGAGTCACGTGGAGAGACAGGCTGACGAATGAGGATATAAAGGAGCGTTGTGGTGTGGATGTGGATGTGATAAGGAGCGTTATGAGGAACACACTGAGGTGGTTTGGCCATGTGGAGAGGATGGAGGGTGAAAGACTGACGAAGAGAGTGTATGTGAGTGAGGTGGAGGGGGGAAGAGGGAGGGGGAGGCCGAGGATGAGATGGAAGGATGGGGTGGAGAGGTATATGAGAGAGGGGGGTGTGAGTTGGGAGCAGGGCAGTGAAATGGCGGGGGACAGGGCGACTTGGAGGCGATTTGTTTGTGGCCACCCCAAACGGGATTGAGGCGTCTGGCAATAGATAGATAGATAGATAGATCATTAACTTTCTCAGTTTTTTTCAGATGGCAAAGAATGGAATATGCAGAGAGAATGATGGAGCAGAACTTATTTACGACAACAATGATTTAGAGTTCGAGACCAATAATGATGAAGATGATGTGGCAGAACCTGAAAGTGATGTCAATTATGGCTATCAGGATTACTGTAATGATTGTCATGATGAAGACAGTGATGTTATTGTTGATTACCCATATGCAGAGAAGCATGTGGAATTTGTTATGGAAGAATCAAAGAAAGCTGATTCACGTTCATGGGCCAAAGCATAGAAAGGTAGGTCATATCACCCTTGCTCAGTTTTAATCCCTTCACACTCTATCTATCTGTCTATAGCCCGACGCCCTAATCCCGCAAAGGGTGGCCGCAGACAAAACGCCTCCAAGTCGCTCTGCCACCCACCATTTGACTACCCTCCCCCCAACTCACCCCCCCTCCCTCATATACCTCTCAACTCCATCCCTCCACCTCATCCTCGGTCTACCTCTCCCTCTCCCTCCCTCCACTTCACCTACATACACCCTCTTAGTCAGTCTTTCATTCTCCATTCTCTTCACATGTCCAAACGACCTCAGTGTATTTCTCCTAATCTTCTCAACCACATCCACATCCACCCCACAGCGTTCCTTCACTTCTTCATTCGTCAACCTGTCCCTCCACGTCACTCCACATGCTCCTCTCAAGTAACTCATTTCAACTGCTCTCACTCTTGACTTGTTCCCCTCTTGCAAGGTCCATGCCTTGCTTCCATACGTCAGGGTAGGGATCACAATATTGTCATGCAGTGACCTTTTAACTTCCATACTCACCTCCCTATTTCTCATCACTGCTTTCAGTGTACCAACAACCTTCCTTCCCTGCTGTACCCTTTCACGCACTTCATCCCCCAAAGTTCCATCCTTACTTATCACGCTACCCAGGTATCGTACTTGAATGCACTCACATTCTCCATATCCTCACCATCTAACCTCACTGCACACACTGTGACTTCATTTCTCTCAAACACCATAACTTTACTTTTGTTTACATTAACTTTCAGATTCCTCCTCGTACACACTGTCCCAAATTCATTCACCAAACCTTGCAACTCCCATTCATCTTCACTCAACAGTACTGTATCATCAGCAAACAGCAACACCGGAAGCTTCCAAATCTCACCCTCATTCATTAGAGCCACCCCCACATCCACTGCCCTACCCTGCACCTCCTTTACAACCCCATCCATGTATATATTAAACAGCCATGGAGACATTACACACCCCTGTTTCAGTCCCACATTGAGATCAAAGAACTCACTCAGTTCACCATCCACTCGCACCGTAGCCCTAGCTCCCTCGTACATACTCTTCACAGCACTCAATAATTTCCCCTCCACTCCATATATTCTTAATACCTTACATATACCTTGCCTATCCATTCTGTCATAAGCTTTCTCCGAGTCCATGAAGGCAGCATACACTTTCCTTCCCTTCTCTAGATACTTCTCCACTATACATCTTAGAACAAATATCTGATCTACACACCCTTTTCCCTTCCTAAATCCCCCTTGTTCTTCTCCAACTAGCTCCTCTGTCATATGCCTAACCCTATCAATGAGTATTCTACCATATATTTTACCAGTCACACTAAGAAGGCAAATACCCCTATGGTTACCACATACTTCTCTCTCCCCTTTTCCTTTGTACAGAGGAACAATTATACCTGATTTCCAGTCCTCTGGAACCCTTCCCTCTTCCCAAGCCAGTCTACACAACTTCCATATCCACTCCTCAACAATCTCACCCCCATACCTAAGCATTTCACCAAACACGCCATCAATTCCTGGGGCTTTTCCCAACTTTCCCTTCACTACAGTAGTTTATTTTTTAGTTTATTCTTGCTACTACCAGAAGGAGTGGATGATTGGCTACTGTTGACCCTGAGAGGTACTGTCGTGAAAGAGGAATCTGGCTACATGCATGATAATCAGCCACACAGGACACAGCCACAATTACTGTATATAGAGTCAGACTTGAAGCTGAGATTCATACATTGTTACAGATCTTATTACATGTCTTAGATTTCTTTTTTCTCAATTATTTCCAGCAGTTGTTCAGAAAGTAAGGTGGTTTTGGCACTTGGGTTAGCTTCATGTCCGTAGAAAACTTCAGGTGTGCCATGGACAACCTCAGTGTGGGGATTCCTCAAGTGGAAGCATGGTGTCATTTGATTGTACTGTACATATTTTATCTGCCACAAGATTACATTATGTAGGGTATGGGAGATGCTTAGTATCGAAAGAGTTAATTAAGCTTATATCTAACTCCTCCGGGTCAGAAACATTCTCTAAGCTGAATAAACACATCTGTAATTAGTAGTAGTAGTGGTTGTAGCCCCTGGTTCATCTGGTGTGTGAGCCCATTGAACTGCAGGCTGAGATTGCCCTTCTGCTGTCCACATCTTCCTCTCTGGGAATAGAGAGGGAGTTGAAAGATGTTTGTAAACTGGGTATTGGAACTGCTAGTTATATTGGTGCCATCACATGAAGGTGTCCCCTTCTAGCACTGTGTGGAGTCAGCAAGAATATAATTAAGAATACCTCACCTTATCATTGTGAGGTGGTTAACCCATTGAATCCTGGTGTCATCCTTTTGACTGTACTCCTGCTGCTTCAGGCAGTTTTAATCAAAATGGGAAAGGTCTCTTATTGAAGGGGCATATTAATCCATCAGTATATTTAGCTCATCCAGTTGAAAAGTCCATCGTAAGCTGTATGTTTTCATTATCATCATCATCATCATCATTCATTTTTGGGGGTATCCCCCCATTCCATGAACTCTAACCTGAGAGAAGCATGTGGACTTAGAAGGAAAGACCAGCAGACAATTGAGGAAATGAAGGAGCATTGTTGTGTTGATTTGGATGGGCTAGAAAGCATTAGAAGTGTCAGAGATGGTTTGGCCATGTGGAGAGGATGGAGAATGTGAGACTGTCTTGGAGAGAGTGTATGTGAGTGAGGTGGAAGGGGGAAGTTAAGAATAATTGCGGAATGGGGCAGTGATGTATATGTGAAAAGGTATGTGAATTGGAGAAAGGGCAGCCTGATGGCAGAGCACAGGGTGACCAAGAGGTGATTTATTTGAGGCAGCCTCTTATGGGATGAAGGTATTTGGCAATAGATAAATTGGTAGACTGTTTCCTGCTCCATTCTGGGATTGAACTTACATCCTTTCAAACAGCTGATCACTTCTAGCTACTAAACCACCATACCGCACCCTTTCCAGTGCCACTTTTGTCAGAACCAGAGTAAAAATTTGGGTGGTTAATAATGAAAAGTAATAAAGAATTGGCTTGTGAATTAATATGGGAGTGTTTCTTATTTGATTATTCATACTAACTGGTTTTTAATTATGCCTAGCGCTGTACGTTGTTGTTTGGAATATGCAATTGTTTTCCCCTTAAAATGCCTTGAAAAATCCCCTTTCATCTTGGAGGACAGTAGTGATGATCTGAATTTTGAAACATACATGTAGCTACCTCATTATGTGCCAGTCGCAGGATCTTCTTTAGCAAAAACATTTAACTCTACTCTTTGTACTATAATTTAACCTTAAAATGCCATCTTCTCTTCTTGAATGCTGATTTATGGCAAGAGATTAGAATTAGATTTAATTGATAGTCATGGAGAATTACTGAGCTACATAAAATAAGCTACAAAAGGACGAACATCTGGGCCAAGTTAAGGTGAAAGAACAGTGCAGTACAGTAGTCATAAAACTTGTCACTGTTATTTAGATCTTATTATATCATTTAGAGGATGAGTAAATATTTGGGAAAAAAATTTATACAGCTGGGTTATTCTGTTGAAATCTGTAAAAACGTCAATATAATTACTTCTCACTGAACCGAAGGTGGATGTATTCGGATAATAATACACCTAATAGTAGAATACATTATGCTAAAATTACATGCGGCAAGACATGAGAGAGAGCGTCTCTTCAGGTCTACAATCCATCTGCCTAACAAATCGGTGGTTTTGTGAGGGTAAAGAGAGGGAGTTTGGGGGTGTACGTGTGCAGTGAATCTGCCCTCTTGTGGCAGAGTAGCTTGTCCCCTTATTAGTGTTTGTGACTGTATTGGTTCATTATACAACCGAGAAGTTGTCTAAACATTATGAACTGTAGTCATTGAGTCCGTGCCTGAAGAAGGCATGATCAAGGTTAATTACCTTAGAAAGAGGAGCATCAGCAGAGTGGGTCATAGTTTCATTTCCCTGACAACCCAGACGGAGATGAGATAGCAGAGGACATGATTGAGCAGGCTTTGCCAACTCCTCAAGTATCAAGAATAGTACATACATTTGAAAGGGTGACTTTTCCCTCCCCAATCAACTAGTCTAGTATCTGTTGATGTCACTTGACTATGTTAATGTCACTTAAACAAGAATTGCCCTCTGATTAGTTCATCCATTCATTAATCATCTCATCCAGTGTTGCCCCGTGAGGAGTGTAGGAGCCCGGGGCTAGGCAATTTGGTTGTGGCATTTAAGATGTAAAGTGACCAGTCTAACTCATCCCTGAGTGGGATTATGTGAGCAATAAACCCCAACCACCCCTTGGATATAAACCGACACTGGCTTAGTCTGATTGGAGCACCTTCATTGTCTACTAAATAACCAGATGACATAATTTGGTTATATGGTTACCACCCAGGCATAGTAAATGGTCTCCTGGTATACTGGAAACCATTTGGCCTGTCACTCAATGTAGATTCACTTGTTGAAAGAAGGAAGAGGAAAACATGTAGGAAAGACAGACAGAAGAGGAAAGATGGAAAAAAAGAAGAGAGGAATGGGCAGGCATCCGAGAGCACCAGTACGTTGAGTGAGTGGGTGGTGAGCGTCCCCACCAACCACTTTCTGTTTTAGATTATGTAAATTTCACATCAGTACACGTTTTGTTTATATTTGTGATACAGGTACTGTAACTGAAATAGGAGTTAATTGCATAGTCATATTTCAATCACACAAGTAACATTTCTCACTTTTCCGGTAATGTGTCTGACGATCACATTTTCCTTAAGGGCACAACAGTTATTAGGAATAATCAGATTTGCTGGGTATGGTTATGATTCTTATCAATAGACATATTATTGATATGAAGTACTCCTTGATTGAACCAGTCCAGTCACATATGTAATGAAATTACTTATGAAAACTACAAGAGGGGGTAGGATTGCAGTAACGTTCCTCATGCAACTTTTGAAAATCTATATAACATCCAAGTTAAAACATACAGTGTGACTGGTATGATGTGGTGTGAAGTGTTAGCAATATAACCTTCAAAAACCATTTGTTTATATTGCATACTTTTGCAAATATAATTGAGAGTACCGTAGTTCAATAACCTGTCTCGGAATGTAACGTTCTTCATGATGAAATGACCCCATACACTTTTCCTATTGCACTTAGAAGACAAATGCCCCTATGATTACCTCACATTTCTTTTTCCCCTTTTCCTTTGTACAGGGGGATAATTATACCTGACTTCCAACCCTCCAGGACTCTGCTTTCCTCCCAGGCCAGTCTGCACATCTTCCATGTCCATTCTGCTGTAGCCACGGTGCGCAACTCTAAGGTTGTTATTATCGTGGCCTGGCAACCTACCATTCAAAAGTGTGTCTGATTTCGTGTATGAGATGCATGTAATTCATGTATAATATGTTCGTGGATAATGATATTCATGTATAATATATTCGTGCATAATAATATGATTCGTGTATAATATGATAAGAAATCGGACATACTTTTGAGTGGTAGGTTCTATCTATCTATCTATTGCCAGACGCCTCAATCCCGTTTGGGGTGGCCACAAACAAATCGCCTCCACGTCGTCCTGTCCCCCGCCATTTCACTGCCCTGCTCCCAACTCACACCCCCCTCTCTCATATACCTCTCCACCCCAAAGGTATAAAAATGACAACGTCAGAGTCGTGCGCCGCGACTATAGTATCTCTCCCCCATCCCATATGCTTCAACATTCCATGACACATTCTGTCCTGGGGCATTCCCAATTTTGACTTAATTCTTTGCTTCCACTACTTCCATCCTACAGATCTCTTCTTCCCTTGTCACCTCCCTCCTTCTCCCAGCCACTTCCCAGCCACTTATACTTGCATTACTTTCATCGACTATGTGTAACAGTTCTCTCCATCTGCTCACTTTTTCTACCTTCTCCACTATCAGTCTCCCATTTTTATCTTTCACTCCCCTACTAACTTCTTTATCACCCTGTCTAACTCATTTTACCTCCTTCCAGAACATTTACTTACATTCCCTCCACTTTACACTTAAATTCCTTCCACATTCCCCAGACACTCCCTTCTTACTCTCTCTTAGTAATTGTTTCACTTCTTTCTTCCTCTCTATATGTAACTCGCTCTTCCGTCTCTCAACTTCCTCCATGCCAGTGCTTCCCATCCACTCACTATATTCTTTCTTCTTTTGCATCACAGCTTGACTGACCTCTTCATTCCACCATGCTGTTCTTTGCACCCCTTTTTATCTTCACTTCACCCCATACACCACCTTACGTGTTGGACAAATTTTTTCTGGGAATATCTTGTACACATCTTCCACCTCTCCCATCTGCTTTAGAACATATTTACCCAGTCACTCCTCCACTTCTGTCTTTGTCTTTTTTCTATCCTCTTGCAACTGTTCACCTCCTTGTATGGACTACAGTACTTCCTTCTGTCCATCTTTCCTTCTATTCATCCATCTCATTTGTACCTTGACTTCCACCACCATCAAGTGGTGAGTAAAGTGAGTACAAATTAAAGCAAACAGCAACAGACCTTAAGGTCGTTTCGAGGTTGTTTGTTACAGCGTAGGCTGTGACTATGAGATCTAATTCTATATGCTGAAGGATAAGGATAGTAAAGCAAGAAAACTCCCCCTGCTTCCAAACCCTCCAGTTAAAACTGGGAGGAAGAAGTGTGGAATCCACCATGCAGCATGGAAAAACTGACATGGAAATTTCATAGGAAAGACTGAATGGGGAAAGTTACATTTTGTGATACTTTATCTATAAGCTACCGGTTTGAATAACCTGAAAGAAAAAGTAGTAAAGTAAAATGAATAATCAAATAATAAATAAGGTATGACATTATGTATGGGTACGGTGAGTTAACGTGGCATCTGTAGACACAGTAAAAATTGCACAGTGCACATTGTGGATTTTCAAGGGTGGTGCGACAGCCTTGCCTGGTGCTTTTAAGGTAGGCAGCAGTCAGTCAGGCCCCAGCTCTGTTCATTCCACTGAGACAAGGAACTTTCCCATGTGGGACAAGTACACAAGTATCCTTCTGAAGTAGTGACCCTTGGTACATTAAAAAAATTGTGATGGTGGTCACTTAACTAACAGAGACGCTTAGTGATCCGCGGCCCATCACAGGTTGAAAGTAAGAGTAGTGACCATTAACTCAGGGCTATCTGTGCATATCCTAGTCTGTGATTGTACTATATTTGCATGTAATAAATTGATCTGGGCTTTGGGAAAAAAAAAAAAAGTTTATATATACACATTTTATTCAGGAGTAAACATATTAAGCTGGGGGTTAGACGACAGATACTTATCCAAGTGACCTTTAAAGATTAGTACTGTATCACAATTTACTACATTGGAGGGCAATGTGATTTGTTCCTTATATTTACAGCTCTATTAAAGAAGAAATGCTTAGCTTCATGTGACTAGAATCTTTTTCCAATTATTTTGTGCCCATTGCCTTTAGTATAATTCAAGTGATCAACTATGAAGTATTTATCGACAGCCATGCTGTCATGCCCTTTGACTATTTTAAGTACAATGGAACCCTGGAATTTGTACGCCTCTCTACTCGTACAACTCGGTTTTCATACAGCTTTTTTGTCCAAAAATCGCTCCAGTTTTCGTATGGTGACCTGCTATTCGCACTAAGAGACGCGTCGTTGTAGGTGCCACGTGGTCGTCAGTCCCACTTTGTCTTCCGCCAGCTACGAATCAGTCATACAGGCTCCATTAAACTTTGTGATAAATTATGTATTTTCATTAGAAAATACCTGTTTAATGACACTGTTATTGACCATTTTAGGAAAATCATGAAAAGTCATCAACAGCAAACAGCATTGGACAAGTTCTTTACCATTAAAGAACCCAAAGCAATGCCCCAACCCTGAGCATCTCCCCAGCCCCAAGCATCTCCCCAGCCCCAAGTATCTCCCCAGTGCCAAGAATCTCCACGTCCAAAGAGACAGAAAAGAGAAAAACACCAGATGGGCAGTTACCTACAGTTTTCATGGAAGGTGACTCCCTTTCCAAAAACTAACACCCCTCCTCCACCTCTCCACATCCATCCACTTAAGCCATCGGCTCTCCTCAGTACACTTAAGATGCAGTAAAATTATCATTTATATAATCTACAGGGTATATTTCTTTATTTTAAAGGTTTTGTGTACAGATTAATGCAAAATACATTGTTTCTTATGGGAAAAAATGATTTGGTTTTCGAACAAGTCGCAGCTTGTACAGCCTTCAGGAATGAATTGTGTATGAATTCCAGGGTTCTACTGTACTTGAATTAAATCATTTCATAATCTACGTTTAGTTAGGGTGAAGAGATTCAGGACTTCTAAATGCTCCTAGTATGATTTGTTTCACAAACTAGGTATCATTTTGGTCACCCTTTGTTGTACTCTTTTAAGTTTCTCTATATCTCTTTTGTAATAAGGTAACCAGAACTGGACACAGTACTCTAAATGTGGCAAATTAGAGAATTATATAAGGTGAGGATGATATTATTGGATTTACATTCATATGCTCTACCAATGAATCCAGTTAATTTGTTGGCATTCTTAACAGCCTCCATACACTGATTGATTGGTTTAAGATCATCTGTTATAATAATCCCTAAGTCTTTTTCATGACTGATATTATCTAATGTTATTCGTGGTGTAACTGGCTTTTCCATTTCTACTGTACAGGGTGAGCACAAAAACACTCCTTGATTTCCAACAGATATAGAATGTAACTTTATTGGAATATTCTTACACATTGATGGCTTCAGTTGCATGATCTCATAAAGTTTCATGTGGTATTGGTTGGTATCACAGACACTCGATGTGTGCCCCACCTGTTACTCGGCAAACATCGATGCAATAATCTTGCTCAGTCCACACTCTTTGCAGCATATCCGGTGTGATCGAGTGTACTGGTTCAATGATGCATTCCAGCAGATCATCCAGGGTTGCGGGTAGTGGAGGTACATAAACTCTGTCCTTCATGTACCCCCAAAGGAAAAAGTCACAAACAGTTAGGTCTGGTGATTTGGGGGGCCACTTGTAAAACACCTGGTCGTTTTGTCTAGTGCGGCCAATCCATCTGTCTGGCAGGTGCTCGTTGAGAAATTTGCAGACAGCGGGTGAGAAAAGAAAGTTTTTGAGTTAATGTATCTTCGGTCACCATATTTTTAAACATATTCCAATAAGTTTTGATATTATAACTACTTGAAATCAAGGAGTGTTTTTGTATTCACCCTGTATTTCCAGTGTTTAGCAATTTGCATTTACTAATATTAAAGTCCATCTGCCAGGTTTGGGCCCAATTAACCCCTTAACCGCGTGGCGTCACTTTCGTGACACTCGGGAGCAAGGGATCATACCGCAGTGTGTCACATTTGTGATTTTGTGTTATTTTGAATTCTCCCGGGTTTTCAAGTGGTGGCTTGTATCATCTATCAGTACTACCAGTGTCCAGCTATACTCAGTTCTGCTAATGTCATCTGCACTCCCATCCACTGTTGACAATTTAGCCATTTTTCCCCCTGTCCTTGACTCCCCTCCATTACCCTCTCCTCCCACCTGCCCAGCGCGTTGCACTACACAAATTCTGGACGGATTTTTCCACTCATTTTATCCATTGAAATTTGCCCTATACCCTATTCTTATACATAATAATATACAGTTTAAAAGAAAGAGAAAAGGTAATTGATTCTGCCATATGTCTGGAATGGGATAATTATCACCTGGCAACACCCCACGTGCACTCGTTCGCTAATTTTCCCTGTTTATTTACCCTTGAAATATGCCGTATGACCTATTCTCGTAACAAAAATATATATAAGAAAGGAAGGGAGAAGCCTAAGTGATATTTACATTCACCTGGAACTACCTAATTCATTATGTATTGTCAAGATTTCCTGCCAGTCATTTCATAGCATATAAATTAGCATCTGTCACCATGCTGACATTGTCAGCCTTTCCTTGCGCTAGGCCACATCATTCAGTTTACTGTCGTCTTTCAAGGTGAAACCACGTCCGATTCGCGCCTGTCCTTAGCCCCCTGCAAAGGGCCCTGCGACATCTACCCCTACTAAACCTCGTGTGGGAAAGGGTAAAGGGCTAAGTGACACTGCTGTGGAACGTGAACTGGCTAATTTATCAATGATAATGATGGACAGTGAGCACGGTCTTTCTGGTGACTCTAAAACAGTGCAAGTGGAAATGTAAATAATGTGTAAATAGCAAGTGAAAGCAATGAATGTAAATATAACTGAACAGTAGAAAACAGATTTAAAAGTTACTGCAAGTGACAGTGCATAACATAGTGTAAATAAAATAGAAATATAAATAATGTAAATAATAGAGAATGTAAATAGAAATGTAAATAGTTAGTAATATAAGAATACGAGTATAAATACTTGGAGTAACGAAAGTGAAAGTGAAAGCTTTGCTCCAGCATGTATAAATACTTGGAGTAATGAAAGTGGAAGTGAAAACTTCGTTTTCTATGCTAGTTTACTGAATGAGAAAGTGAATGCCTGGAGTGAAAATAAACTACTAGTACTGAAAGAAACTTATGAATAAATATTGTATATATAAATAAATGTAATAAAGTACTAGGAATATAAAGTGTGAGTGTGTTTATGAATAATAAATGACAGCTCCTCCTCAGAATACCATCAGGGAACGAGTGTGGGTGGAAAGCTTGTATGCATTTGTAATTTACGTTGCTTTCAGAGTGTTTTTTATTTGGAATATGGATTCCAAACTACTTGAATTCATAGAATAGTGATTGTAGTTATAATATCAGGCAGTGGTAACCATATTATGGGGTATCAGGAAGTGTAAAGGGGAGACTTCGTTACCCAACTTCAGAAGTCTCCACAAGTCCTACGGTAGTTGACAAAAGCTCAACAAATATCCCAGGAGAAAGCTGAAGGTATGTGACATATGCTTATGTAATTATAATATTCTAAGACTAATAACTGATTTTTGGCAAATATTTTTAAAAAGTCAGTTGGAGCGTGATTATCCTCGCCGTACGCGCACGGCACACTCTTGACATCCCTGCGGTTAATGGGTTAAACAGTCAATCGAGGTCACTCTGTATTGCCTGCCTCTCCAAATATGTGTCTACTCTGTTACCAATTTTAGTATCGTCAGCAAAGTTGGTTATTTTACAAACTAAACCCTCATCAGTATCATACATGTATATTAAAAACAGAATAGGACCTAGTACTGAGCCCTGTGGCACACCACTAGTAACATCTTTCCAGTCCAATTCTTTACCATTTATTACGAACCCGTTTTTACGTTCAGTAAGCCAATTATCGATCCACCCGACACATTCCCTCTAAACTCATGCGCATTCAGTTTCTGGAGTAATCTTTTCTGGGGAACTTTATCAAATGCTTTTTGAAAATTGAGATATACAGTGTCAACAGATCTGGTCTCATCATATAACTGAACATATCATAGAAAAAATCCAAGAGATTCATAGGGCAAGAACGATTATTTCGAAACCATATCGTGAATTTATGATGAGATAATTTATTTCTAAGTGCATAACAAACTTATCTTTGAGAATAGTTTCCAACAGCTTGCATACCATTGAAGCTAAACTTATTGGTCGATAACTTTCTGGGTGTGATTTGTTGCTTTTTTTTAATATCAGGGTTACATTTGCTAGTTTCCATTCACAAGGTCAGAAAGTCCACTCCCCCAACCTCTGTATGCTCTTCCATCCATTACATATCTTTTCATTCTCTCATCCACACACACATAATCAATCATTGCCCTCCATTCATTCAGTTCACCATTCAGCATTCTCATAATTCGTCATGTATACCTGTGAATCATTTTGTGCTTAAATAGGTTTTTGGCTATCACCAACCCCCTCCCCACTCAAATGTCCACTAGAGCACTGCCATTCTCATCCACCTCTGCAGGCACACCCCACTCACCAACTACACCATCCACCTTCACATTCCCTACTTTTCCATCTCCAACCAAAAACACTTTCATTCGTCTCAAACTTTTCCATTCATGCTTCCACATTTGCCCAGAACTCTTCTTTCACATTGCTTGCACAGTCTTCTGTTGGGGCATATACACACACACAATCACACACATTTAAAATCCTGATTTCAGTCATACCCACACAGTTCTTGAACCAACTGATCCATACTCTCTTATATTCTCCTGCCATTTCCTGCTCACAACAGTACATACATCTTCTCTTGCCCCCTCATTCACACCTTCTCCCACAGATATAACCCATCCATACTCTCACACACTAACCTCTCCATTTAGTTTCAGTCAGTCCACATATGTCCACTTTTGGTTCCTCAAGCCCCTGGACAAAATCTTTCTCTTTCACTTCATCATTTGCACCCCCTACATTCCACGTTGAAATCCGTACCACGTCCTTTGTATTGTCCTTGGTCATCACCTGTTGGTCTGTCCTGGTCCAGGGCATTTTGTTTGTTGTTTTAGTTAGTTGTTTTCTGGGGAAGGGCACTAACCCTTTGCCAATGCTCTTGTTTATACGTAGAGAACATGTATTGGTTGGTTATGAGGAAGTATTGTTTATGTACCTAAGGTAATGCCTTTTCCGTAAAATATTCATCATTTTATTTTGGTACTTGTAGATAAGTAATGTAGTATGCTCCTAGTTACAAGAACTTCTTGTTTTTTTCCTTTGGTCTTATTTTGGATATTTAATTAAGGCGTCTGGCAATAGATAGATAGATAGATAGAATTTTCAAAGATTTTTGAGGTGTCCCAAAAGTGAAAATTTATGTTAATGAGTGAAGACTGTACATGTATTTTTTATACGCTAATCCACAGAAACAGTTAACTAAAAACATCCAAAGTAAGACCAGAATCAACCAGAATTATAACGACTAAATTTAATGTAGGTAGCCTATCCTGTCTGAACCTAAGTTAACCTATTGTGATCTGAAGAGATGGCAATTTTAGGTCAAGTTAAAGTAAATTGGGTATTGTAATCAGTATTTTCCATTTATCCAAGAAGCATAAAATAGGAAAGTTCAGAATGGAACAGTTATGTATTTGGTAGCTATGGATAGGTTGTGGTAAATGTGACATTTCAGATAGTCAAGATTATTCTGATGGCTTTTACTATCATAATTACGCCAGTCTATCTATATATTTATTGCCAGATGCCTCAGTCCCATAAGGGGTGGCCACAAACAAATCACTTCCATGTCGCCCTGTCCCCTGCCATGGCACTGCCCTCCCCTGAGTCCACACCCTACTCTCTCATATACCTCTCCACATTATTCCTCCATCTCATCCTCAGCCTCCCCCTCCCTCTCCTTCCACCTCACTTGCATACATTCTCCTTGCTAGGCTCTCGTTTTCCAACTTCTCCACATGGCCAAACCACCTTATATGTATTTCTCGTAACGCATTCTATCACATCCACATCCACACCACAACATTCCTTCACGTCCTCATTTGTCAGTCTGTCTCTCCATTTAACACCACAAGCTCCTCTCAAATAACTCATTTCCACTGCTCTCACTCTTGACTTGTACCTTTCCAATCTACAAGGTATGACTCTCAGTTCACGTCATTATCAGTCTGGTTATTTGGGTTTGTTTTCAGTGGTGTTGTTGCTTTGCCTGGTGTCATGGTGGGATGTACTCACCCCACCTCCACCATATCAGCCCTCTTTGCTGCGCTCACCATCATGTACAGCCCCTTCGTCTATATAGTCTAATACCCCAGGTCCACACAGGTGGGTGCTTACATAAGCTTCAGATAAGTTATATGAGATTGAATATAATGATAAGTTTGTTTTGGTGGTAGGTGGGGGTGCATGGTGGTAGTTGGGGATGCTCACCATCTACTCACTTGATGTAGTGCTGCTTTGGATGTCTACCCTTCCCTCTCGTCCTTCCTTCCTCTTCTATTGGTCTTTCAT
Organism: Coenobita brevimanus; assembly: GCF_032717465.1. Classification (NCBI taxonomy): domain Eukaryota; kingdom Metazoa; phylum Arthropoda; class Malacostraca; order Decapoda; family Coenobitidae; genus Coenobita; species Coenobita brevimanus. The sequence goes on from NC_136992.1 coordinate 26,576,032, forward strand.
TCTTTTCACTTCCTTCTGCCTATGGGTGACTTTACACTTCCTTGTCTGTCTTTCTTTCCTTCATTCTTTCCCCATCTGCCTATGGGTGACTCTTCACTGAGTGACAAGCCAAATGGTTTCCTGTACATCAGGAAACCATTTACTACACTGGGTGGTAACCATATACTGTAACCAAATTATGGCGCCTGGTGGTTAAGTGGGTAATTAAGGTGCTCCAATCAAATTGAGCCTGTGTAGGTTTATATCCAAGGGGTGGTTGGGGTTTATTACTCACGTAATGCCACTCTGGGTTGAGTGAGGCTGTTCACTCTCGTCTTAAATGTCAGGACCAACTTCCCTCACCCTGGGCATCTTGCTTTTCATGGGGCAACGTGGGATAGGATGATGGATGGATAGATAAGTTTGTTTGATTATGCTGGTATTTGGGCAGGAAATAGAAACAAACAATGACTGAGAGCTTGGAGAATTTCCCTTCCAAAGAAAGTTAAACAAAAGAAAGCCACAGTTATGCCCTTCTTAGCATTAGGTACCTGACCACATTGTCTTATAGAGTTGGATATAAATGCAGTGGGTTGACAGCTACTGGTTGCTTCCCATAATGGTGGAGGGTTGCAGAGTTCAGAGTAGTAGTAACCAGAAAAGGAGAGAGTGAGAGAGAGAGAGAGAGAGAGAGAATAAAATTGAAAGAGATACTAGGGAGTTTACTAAACACAGTGGAATATATTCCTCAGAAAGATGTGGTACAGAATTTACGAACCCCATAAGGATACATTCCTTGATTACTGTTATTGTTTCAAGAGCTGGTGAGGTGTCTGCCATATTTGTACTGTAGGGTGGGGTTGGTGATGAAGGACATACCCTCTGCCACATACTGGTTTTGTGCCTTTCCTGTCACCTGTGCCAACACCCACCACTGGAATATATATCTTACTTATGTTAACTGTTTCAGGAGCTGGCAAGGAAACTCCCATGGCTGTGCTGTAGGGTGTGTTTGACAGTGAAGATTGCATCGTCTGCCCTGTGCTTCCACTCTCAGATTTCAGCACCACTACAGCCACCTTATCATCACTCAGGTATGATCATGGTGTGAAATATCACCCAAGTTTTGTCTGGAGAGTTAAAAATTAGGTAAATGTAACCCAGGTCCTAACTGGACCAGTGCTTGTCAGTTCTTACCTCATACTGTTTGACTTCCCTATCTATTACCAGACACCTCAATCCCATAAGGGGTGGCCACAAACAAATTGGCTCCATGTTGCCTTGTACCCCGTCATTTCATTGCCCTCCTTCCAGGTCACACACCCCCTCCCTCATATACGTCTCCACTCCATCCCTCCTTCTCATCCTCGGCCTCCCCCTTCTTCTCCCTCCCTCCACCTTGCTCACATATACTGTCCTCATTAGTCTCTCACTCTCCATCCTCTCCACATGTGCAAACCACCTCAATGTATTTCTTCTAACACATTCTGTTACATCCACACCAAAGTGCACCTTTACTTCCTCATTTGTAAGTCTGCCTCTCCAAGTAACTCCACATGCTCCTCTCAAATAACTCATTTCCACTGCTCTCACTCATGACTTGTGTCTTTTCAACAAGGTCCAGGCTTTACTTCCATTTGTTAGAGTAGATATCATAATAGCATCATCTATCTATCTATCTATTGCCAGACGCCATAATCCTGTAAAGGGTGGTCATTTGACTTTGAGTTATTTGTTTTATGGGGAGGGCCACTAACCCTTCACCAACCCACTTGTTGACACGTAGGGAGCACGTATGGTTTGGTTATATGGTTACCACCCAACGTTGTAAATGGTTTCTTGGCTTACAAGAAACCATTTGGCTTTTCACTCAATGTAAAGCCACCTGTAAGGGAAAGAAAAGCAATAAGAAGTGACAGGAAAGATGGGAGTTATAGGAAGAGAGGAGGGCAGGCACAGAAAAAGAATGATAAAGGCTAAGGAAGAAGTAGGCAGCACTACATTAATGCAATGACTTTCTTACTTCCATGGTCACTTGCCTATTTCTTATCACTGCTTTCAAAGAACCAGCTACCTTTCTTCCATGTTGCACCCTTTCAAGCACTTCATCCTCTAAACCTCCATCCCTAGCACACTACCCAAGTACTTAACCCTTTCACATCAGATGGCATGTGTAGTGCCACTAAAAAAATGTCTGTAGCCATCAGGTGGCATGGATACGTGTTCTGGACTTTTTGTATATGCGTGCTTGTACAGAGGGCCCAATAATGGTTCACGTATAAGGAGGTAGCAATACTGAGGTGTTGCCAGCATGAGAGAATTATTTCATTTTCTTATTTTCGTCAGTTACCAGAAATATGTCAAACCGTGCCGTTTAAGATGTTTCTGCTGCTGCGGCCGCCTCTGGCTCTAATTACTACCTTGATCTGAGGGAAGCAATGTCTGATGACTCAGATATGTTGTCAGATAAAAGTGAGAGTGAGAATGAAGGTGCTGTTTTAAAAGAAATCCGGGATACTGTGACAGAAGCTACTGAAATGAGTGATATTGATGATCCACAGCCAGGACTCAGTATTATACAGAATTTTTTTTCAGGTTTGTGTATGTGTAAAAACTTCCCATTTGCTCATGTTGAGTAAAAGTGCACACTGGAAAAAAAAAAAAAAATGCTTTGTCTTTATACCAAATGGCATATGTCTGGCAGTTGAGGAGCTCCATCATCACAGTTTTTGATAGCTCAAAAAACAGGTACAGTAATTATAATTTTTTTTTTTTACCTTATGTTAGATGTAGTTTTACTCAGAAAATTATGATCTAATTTTTGGTGTGGAATATTGTATAAAAAAAATTCTCTTTAAATAATCCCTTTAAGACCCAAGACTCCCAAGACGTGGATACCCCGAGACATTTTGGGCTTGGGTCCAATAGTCCAAGTCTCGGATTATTCCTTAAGATATCCAGACATCTGGGACACACACACGCACGCACACACACACACACACACACACACACACACACACACACACACACACACACACACACACACAAAAGCCAATATGTGTTCATCCTTACTCTATACCTGTATTTGCCGCTCAGTGACAAACAGCTGTGTTTTGGTGCGTAGTTCCAGTGATGACCACTAAAGCACCCCTGCATCCTCCCCATTTCCCACCCACCTACCGTTGTGACCGCACGCTCGTCGCCATGGCTGCCCACATGCTCACTTTTGTGGATAAACAGTGAATAAACTTCAATGCCTCGCCACTAGACCACATGGGAATTTACAGTGTTGTGCATTGTTAAGAAATTAGAATTCAGAGTGCAAGGATTAAGTGCAGAGTGCAACAAAATTAGAATTCAGAGTGCAAAGGATTAAGTGCAGAGTGCAACGCTGGTGTGTTGCAACTGGCGTGGCGCAAATAAGAACAGAATATGCGGTGTTAAACAATTGTAATTCACAGTGCAAAGGATTAGCTAAGTGCAGTGCAACACTGGATTACTGTACGTGCTTCAAGTGCACCTTCACCTGTGTTAGAACCATAGAGGAGGCGGGTTAATCTTCACTACGGCCACAGACATGTCATAAGTACCCTGTACACTGCTAAATATTGTCCTTACTCACTTCTAATTTCTCATTCTTTGGTTCCTTTTCATTTATTTTATGGTTTCAGTCCCTTATTAGTGTGCATAGGGTCTTAAATTGGTGCTGTGCATGTCCGGTACGAGTTCTTTAGGTGGCTTTCAAAGTTAGGTTGGGTTGGGGTCTATAAGTACCTGTCCAGGGGCATTTTTCCCAACTCCCAGACAAGACCAAGTCCCAGATGTTGCTTGGGCTCTATTACGTCAGATCTTGGAGGGATTGCTGTATATCTCAAAACCCCCATATATGAGACCAAAAAAAAAATGAATAAAATAAAATTAAAAAAAAAACACCCCCAAGGTGGAAGGGTTAAATGCACTCACATTTTAATGACTTCATTTCTGTCGAAGACCATAACTTTACTGTTCCTTACATTCACCTTTAGATTCCATTTCTTACACACTTTCCCAGACTCATTCACCAAACCTGCAATTACCATTCATCTGCACTTAACAATTCAGTATCATCTGCAAACAACAGTACAGGGAGTTTCCAAACCTGCCCTCTCCTGTTAGGGCTGCTCTAACATGCACTGCCCTTCCTTGTACAGTATCTCTTTTCTACCACCTTCTATATACAGATTGAACAACCATGGAGACATGACACATCCGTGCATCAATCTAACATTCAGATAGAAAAATTCACTCAGTTGACCATCCACATACTGGTACATATTCCTCTCAGCATTCAGCAACTTCCTATTTACTCCATACATTCTTAATATTTTCCACATACCTTCTCAATCCTCTCTGTTTTATGCATTCTCCAAATCCATGAAGACTGCGTACAACATCTTTCCGTTCTCTAGAAACTTTTCCACTAAAGACCCAAGGATGAATATCTGATGTACACAACCTCATCCCTTCCAAAAACCCTTTTCTCCTCCAACTATTTCCTTTGTTATTTCCCTAACTCTTTCAGTAAGTCGTTTCGTTTTTAAAGGCTCCAACATGCTTGCATGTGTCGGCCTTGGTCACCTAATGGCGGCTCTCCACGCTGCACGATCCATTGCAGCCTCCCTGTTCAGTCCCTTAACCCTAAGGTCACACTTAATGACCTCGTCCCATGTCTTTCTCGGTCTACCCCTCACAACCCCACCCCCAATATTAACACTTCTCACCTTCCTCACCCAATTATCATCCCCCATCCTCTCCACATGTCCAAACCACCTCAATCTACCTCTCCTCATCACAATACCAATACACTCCAGTTCCATCCTACCTCTCAACTCTTCCATTGTAAACCCAACACCTCCAGGCCTTGGACGCAGGGACGCACTGCACATCCACCTAATCATTGTCATTTCAGTACGTCTGAGCCGGCGAATGTCTTCCTCCTTCACTGCCCAGGTCTCACTACCATACAGCATTACACTCCTAACACATGCTGCATACAAAGATCCCTTAGCACGTAGGGAGAGCCCTCTCAATGTCAGGAGAGGCAAGAGCTCCCTGAACTTCTTCCAACCACTTCTCACCCTAGCCACAGAGCTAGCTCCAGCCCCACCTCCAGCACACAACATGTCTCCCAAATAACAAAGCTCTTCCACACACTCAAGAGATTCACCAGCAAGTTCAATCCTTTCACGTCTGACGATCTCCACCTGCTCACCCCGGCACGCCGTACACATAAAATCAGCATTATCTCGCAGTCTACCTCTGATACCACTACATCTCGTATGCACCCATTTATCACACACACTGCACAAGATGGAATTACTTCCCACGCCCTTGTGGCAAACTGCACATGGCCACTCTCCCTCGTCTTTGACAGTACCGCCACCAACCCTAGATATCATCACTTTTGTTTTATCTGCATTTACCCTTAAACCCTTTTGCCCCATACCATCTCTCCACTTCCTAAACCTTTCCTCCGCCTCCCTTTCATTCTCTGCAATCAACACCAAATCATCAGCATACAACAACTCCCACGGGAGTCCGTTTCTAAAGTCACGTGAAAGGGCTTCAAGTACCATGATAAACAACACGGGACTCAAGACTGACCCCTGATGCACACCAACATTCACGGAAAACTCATCACTCAAATCTCCATTCACTCTCACCTGGGTGTGAGCACCCACATACATGGCCATAACCACCCTAACCAGCCACTCCTCCAAGCCAAGCTTTCTCATTGCCCACTTCACCACCTCTCTAGGGACCCTGTCAAAGGCCTTTTCCAAATCAACAAAAACAAAATAAAGATCCCTTCTCCTACCAATATATTTTTCCTGAAGCTGTCGAACAATGAATATGGCATCAGTGGTCCCCCTACCTGGCATAAACCCAAACTGCATCTCATCAATATTCACTCTTTCTCTAATCATACCTTCTAAAACTCTCTCCATTACCTTCATTATCTGATCTAAAAGCTTTATACCTCTATAATTTCCTCTTTCCAGGGCATCACCCTTCCCTTTATACACATTTACAATTACACTCTTCAGCCAATCATCTGGGACAACACACTCATAAATAATCCTATTTATCAGGTCAGTGACTAAACTCACCCCTATATCGCCTGAGGCCTTCAACATTTCGGCAGTCAACCCAGACGCACCTGCTGCCTTCCCCACCCTCATCCTGCCTATTGCCTCATTCATAGTAGCAGTATCAATCAAAGGCCAAGGGCCAGACACTGGATCTGCTGGCTCCAAACCTTCCCTGTCCCAGTCAAACTCCTCATTCAACAACCGGTTATAATGCTCTCTCCATGCATCTTTAATATCCTCACTGTTCACCACTACCCTTCCTTCATCATTCTTCACACACTGCTCACCTATGATATCCCGATTATCCCTCTTCATCTGACCTGCCACCCTAAATATATTTTTCCTTTCCCCATGATTTAGGTTAGCAAGTAATTGTCTCTGTGACTCAGACTTTGCCCTGTATACCTCTCTCCTAGCCCTACGCTTGGCAGCCAAATATTCCTCTTTGCTACCACCCTTCTTCCATTCCCGGAAAAGCCTTCTTTTCTTCTTAATTGCAGCTTCTACACCCTCATCCCACCACCAAGTTACATTATGTCTTGGTGGTCCTCTTGTCCAGCCGCATGTTACATCAGTAACTCTCAAGAAATTGTTCTTGAGGGCTCTGTACTGTTCATTAACGCCTCTGTCTACAGCTCCCTGTTCAGCCACCACTCTCCTCAACTCGCTATAGAAGGCATCCCTTACTACTTGGTTTTTCAGCTTCCATATTTTCCTCCTAGGTACATAAGTCCTCTTTTTCATAGTATCCTACCATATGCTTTTCCTATTACACTAAGAAGACCAATGCCCCTTTGATTAACACACACTTCTTCTTCCCCTTTTCCTTTGTACAGGGGAATAATTATACCTGACTTCCAATCCTCCTGGACTCTACCTTCCTCCCAGGCCAGTCTGCACATCCATATCCATTTTACTAGTATCTCCCCTATGCTTCAGCATTTCACCACACACCCCATCCATTCCTGGAGCTTTCCCCATTTTGACTTTCATCATTGCTTCCACTACAGTACTTCCATCCTATTGATCTCTCCCTCCGTTCTCACATCCCTCCTTCTCGCAGCCATTCCCCAGCCACTTATCCTTGCATTACTCTCATTCACTATGTTCACCAGTTCTTTAAAGTGTTCTCTCCATCTGTTCATTATTTCTACCTTCCCCACTATTAATCCATCATTTTTATCTTTCATTCCCCTACTAACTTCATTATCACCCTGTCAAACTTTGTTTACCTCCTTCCAGAACATTTTGTTACATTCCCTCCTCTTTGGACTCAAATTCCTTCCAAATTCGTCATCCACTCTCCTCATTCCAGAACGTTTTCTTACCTTCCCTCCTTTTTACACTCAAATTCCACCCAGATTCCTCATCTACCCTCTTCTTACTTTCTCTTTCTAATCTTTTCACCTCTCTCTTCCTCTCTACTTATAACTCATTCTTCAGCCTCTCAACTTCCCCCGTGCCTCTACTTTCCATCCACTCACTATATGCTTTCTTCTTTTGCACCACAGCTTGTCTCACCTCTTCATTCCACCATGCTGTCCCTTGCACCCCCTTGCATTTTCTCTTCATCCCACACACCACCTCATCCTGCACAGATTTCTTCTGTGAATATCTTGCACACACCTTCCACCTGCCCCATCTGCACCAAATTATATATACTCAGTTGCTCCTCCACTTCTCTCACATATTCTGCCTTTTTTCCATCCTCCTGCAACCTTTCTACCCTCCTTGTATGGATTACTTCCTCCAGTCCTTTCCTCCTTTTGTTCCTCCGTTGCACTTGGACCTTGACTTTCACTACCACCATGTGGTGATCAGAGAGTCCACTCCTGCAACCTCTGTATGCTCTTGCATCCATTCCATACCTTCTCATTCTCTCATCCACACACATATAATCAATCACTGCCTTCCGTTCATTCAGTTCACCATCCGCCCTTCTTGTCACTCCTGTATACCTGTGGATCATTTTGTGCCTAAAGAGTGTAGGCTATCACCAACCCCCTCCTTGCACAAATGTCCACTAGAGCACTGCTATCCTCATCCACTTCTGCAGTCTATTTACCAGATCTGTGGCCTAGAACATCTTGTGTTTGTTTAGTAGGCCTAGTTATATCTTGTTTGCTCAAGAAGTTTTCAGATTTGGATGAGCTGGGAAGGAAATTGGATGTGTCCTAGACATGTTCTAATTGTGGAATTTTTTTAATGTCCTATCATTGCTTTGGTCATTTCATTGTGTTAATGGTATGCTAGACAACTAGGATTGTTTTTATTGTATTGGTGTCATATCAGAGAGACATTTTGTATTATTTAGGTGGCAACGATGTTTTTCTCTGTATTCATACTGTATGTAGTGAGTTTTTGCCCCACACCTCCCATGTTTGGAGACAAAGCATTTGGAAAGGAAAATTTAACCCAAAAGGCTGCATGTGTTTGCTCTCTCTCTCTCTCTGTCTCTCTCTCACACACACACACACACACACACACACACACACACACACACACACACACACACACACACACACACACACACACACACACACACACACACACACACAGAGTTTAGGAAAAATGCAGGCATACAGTACCTCTTCATGACATTATGTACATTACCAGCATTTATGATTGCTACTTTCATCTGTTGTGGTTTGATATTTATTGATCTGTCTTATATGAATTAATCTTTAAACATACTTGGGTTTCATTCTCTTGGGATCTGTCTTGGAAAGAGCATATTACCATCCATTCATCAGCCAATCCTACGTTGCCCCATGAGGAATGTAGGAGCCCAGGGCTAGGCAAGTTGCTCCTGACATTTAAAATGAGAGTGACCAGTCTCACTCATTCCTGAGTGGCATTACGTAAGCAATAAACCCCAACCACCCCTTGGATATAAACCTACACAGGCTCAGTCCGATTGCAGCGTCTTAATACAGTACCCACTAAACCACCAGGCTTCATAACCTAGTTATATAGTTATCACCCAGCATAGTAAATGCTTTCCTGGTGTACAGAAAACCATTTGGCATCTCAGTTAGTGTAGAGTCACCCATTGGCAGAACGAAGAGGAGAGAATGAAGGACAGAAAGACAGAAGAGGGAGTGTAAAGTCATCCATAGGCATAAGGAAGAGGAAAGAAGGAAGAAGAGAAAGACTGACGAGGAAGTAAGGAAGAGAGGAGAGGGCAGACACCCGAAGCAGCATTATATCAAGTGGGTGGATGGTGAGCACCCCCACCTACCATATTACCTCTTTTGTAAGATCTGCGTCCAAGAGATTAGGTGTGCTAAGCCAACTCTGTGCCTTCTTTACCCTTGCACATTATTTGGTTTTGTATATGGGTTTTATTTGCTCCTTTGTAGAGTACAACTCTCATGTATGGGGAGGCCCCCCACATACAACTCTTCTTAGCAAAGTGGAGTCAAAGGCTTTTCATCTCATTAGCTCTCCTCCTTTTCCCAGCTCCCTTCAATTTCCATTTCTTCACCTCAGTGTTGCATCTTTATCTCTTTTCTGTTGCTACTTCAGTGGTCACTGCTCCTCTGAACTGTCTGCTTGCATCCCTCCACCACAACAGCTGGCATGTAGCACTCGTGTAGCAGCAAACTCTCATCCCTTTTCTGTCCAACTCTCTAATCAAGAGTTAACCATTACTCCCAGCCTTTCATGTGTGCAACAGGTCAACTTTGGAACTGTCTCCCTCTGTTTGTATTTTGTACTTCTTGTGATCTCCAGTCTTTCAAATGCAGTGTGTCCAGGCATTGCAAAATGAACAGATCTAGATTTAGCTCACCATTATCTTGTTTTCATTTTTCCTTGGAGGGAACAGTTTGCTGGCTCCTGGCCTTTGGTTCCTTTTTCCTAGCATAAAAAAAGAAATTTGTACCTTTATTTATCAGCTTCATATTTATGCATCTGTTGTTATGTGTCCATATCGTATATACATCAGCCTTAGAGAAGAGCTGCCATTTTGCCTCCTGCAGCTATTTTACTAACTTGTCATCTTTTATCTGTAAACCACTTCAGTTCAATGACACCCTTTTTTATTCAATTGTCACCTGATTATTTTGTTCAGCTTTGGGAGACATGTCGAATAGTGAGGAGGTTAATGGAGGCTGTATGTAACCCTCCAGTTTAGGAGACTCTCAAGCTTAATAAGATAATCAGGAAGTAGACAGAATGAAAAAGTTTAAAGATGTCATTGTACTTTGCCTCCCCCGTCTCCCACTTTCTCTCTCGCTCTCTCACTCGCTTTCTGTGTGTAATTCACCGGGTTGGTCAGGATCACTTGATGGTCGTGATGGTCAGCTTTTACCCTCCCGGAAGGGAGCTGAGAGCTCATATAGTCCGATCTAAGGGCAAGGCTGTGACCACACACGCACACACCCGTCCCCTTGCTCAAGGGGGACAGTAACCACCCACTTCGTCAGTGAAACTTTTCGCAACCTGAGCGAGGCGCGAACTCCCGTCCACCAGTTGGCAAGCGAGAACGTTACCACTGCACCAGCAAGCGGTGTGTGTGTGTCTAATTGCAGTAAACATTATCCACCTGTCACCACTGGTTAGCATTGCACTTGCGTGGGATGAAAAAGAGAGAGAGAGAGAGAGTGGAGGGAGGTGATGAGTGTAGATAGGAGAGGTTTGTTTGTTTGATATTTGTCCTAGTTTCCTGGGACACGGGCAAACTATAGGAGAGGGGCAAGCAATGGAGAGTAAAGAAAAGAGGGGGGGAAAGGAATATGAAAGTAGGGGAAGGAGGGAGTGGTGAGGAAAGGGAAAGAGAAATGAAGAGAGAAGGGAGAAAGGAAAGAAAAAACTGGAAGAAATATGGAAAGAAAGAGAAAGAAATGAGTGAGAGAGATGAAGAGAAAGAGAAGTTGTAATGCATAAGGGAAGGAAAGAAAAAAGGGGGTAAAGAAAGAGGGAAGAAGGGATGGGGAGGGAGGAAGAGAAATGATAGAAGGAAGAGAGAGAGAGAAAGAACAACTTAACTGCGCCATCCGTTGAGCTGCAAAGTGATCCTCTCAGTTTATCGGTTGGTGGGTGTGCCAGGGTAAAGTCGAGATAAGAGAGACAGATTATAAGAGAGATAGGCTGCATTATCTCTTACCAGGGACCACATAGACTCACAACCTAACAAAATGAGTGAGCAGTATGATTGATGGGGAAATTTCTTAGGACATCCAAAATGTTACCAGAAACTTTGCTTTTTGAATCGAGTATTATTAACTACTGTATTCCATTTGTGACAACATTATTTATTCATATTACTCTCCTGTAGAATTTAAGATGGTATGCAGGTTATTTTCCTTTCATTCTCCCCTGTAGAGTTTCATGCCTTTTTGTCTGTATTATGTAACGTTATTTCTCATATTTTTCCTTCATTTTTGGGTGGGAGAACTTTCTCTGTTATTCCTGTTGTAGACTTAACAAGTGGCCTTGAAGTAACATGTCTTTTTTTTCAATAATGTGCAAACTTTCACCTTTTGAGTATGCAGATTTAAAAATGATGTTCCATTATGCAACTGTGCCATTCCTTGGTACAAGCTAACCCTGTATCACAGCACTGTACCCTTTTTCCTCTAACTTGACCAGAACTAACATCTCTCCATCTTGAATTATGAATTGTAGGAAGAGGTCAATACTAAATTATGATGCGAGTCATAAAATATTGTCATGGAAAGGATGTAGAGCCAGAATCCTGTCTTATTCTGCCACTAAATTATGTGATATAAGCTTCAAAATGACAAAAATCTGGGCCAAGATAAGGTGGAAGAAGTATAGAAATATGTCAAGCGAGTACACATGCACTACATCATGCGCAGTATCCTTGTCGGCTCAGGAGGATTTCTAACACCCCATCCTTTTTTATTTATTTTGAATATGACATCTTGTATATTATTTTTTCGTTTTAATATTGACATAGATGTTATAAATAACAGAATATGTTGATATACCAGTCAGAGATATGAAGTGGGAAGGAAGAGGTGATGCCATAGAGCCTCCTTTAGCCCATAACATAAATCAGATGTATGTAATACTTACTTTGATACTCAGACTTGTGTGACACACTCAACTAAATATACCGGTAATAATCTAACATAAGCTGGAGTACAGTACTAGAGGCTCTGACCATGAGAGGGTAAATGAAACTTTTGGTGCAGGAGAAACTTAATCCCATAATTCTGTTTGTTGCAGTACAACTTACTGTTGCACTGTTATAAATGGGATTATGTTGAACCATAATGTCATGACTTGTTCAAAAACTTACCGAAGTGTATTTGTGTATACAGTATGTGTACTTCTGTATATCTGAGTCATACATTGAATCCAAGTGTGTATGTACAGTATGCATGTTTGTATGTGTACTCACTGTGAATGCTAATGGTATTTTGTTACTACTCAGTATACTGTACATAATTATGTAAGGAGATGTGGTTGTTTACTTAGTGCTGAACGTCCCCCATGTGGGTCTAAATTTTGTTTATATTTGTAAGTGTATCATGTCACCATTTCCTTCCAATCCCCATCTCTCTCTAAAATGATATATAATAATCCATCCATCATCCAATCCTGTGCTGTCCAATAAGGAGTGTAGGAGCTTGGGGCTAGGCAAGTTGGTCCTGATATTTAGATGAGAGTGACTAGCCTCACTCATCCCTGAGTGGCATTACGTGAGTAATAAACCCCAACCATCCCTTGGATATAAACCTACACAGGGTCAATCCAATTGGAGCGTTTTAATAACCCACTAAACCACCAGGCGCCATAATTAGGTCATATACATAGTAAATGGTTTCCTGGTGTACGGGAAATCATTTGGGTCGTCACTCAGTGTAGAGTGACCCATAGGCAGAAGGAAGAGGAAAGAGCGAAGGAAAAAAAGACAGAACTGGGAGTGTAAAGTCACCCATAGGCAGAAGGAAGAGGAAAGAATGAAGGAAAGAAAGACAGAAGAGGAAGGAAGATAGGAAAGGGCAGACACTCAAAGCAGCACTACATCAGGTGAGTGGATGGTGAGCATCCCCATCTACTCCATATATACTTAATAATAATATAATACAGTATAATATCGTATAAACATTTAATCTGTCCAGAAAATTATCATCTGTGTTCTCTGTTACTGTGCCATAGTGTTGTTAATGATCTAAAGTAGGCATCAGCAAAGTAAGACATGCAAGCTGGTTCTCAAAACAAACATTTCATACACAGAATTTGCAGGGAAAACAAAAGGAAATTTAAGATATAAAATTTAACAGGATAGCTGCCAGAGATTGAGCAGTGTGGAGAGCTGCCATTAGGTGACCAAGACCGATGCATGCAAGCATGGTGGAGCCTTAAAAATGGTATGATATGATAAACACAGTAAAAGAAAAAGAAGAAAAAGTTCAGTTGGCTCTTATAAATGCCAACATCATTTATTCATTCAGGAACAATGGGTATTGCTAAAAATTATGGCTGTATCTTGGTAAACAATGCTCACATATAGAATCATGGTTCTCGAATGTTAAGCCTACACTTTTATAACCAACTAGGAGGGGTACCCAGTATTGCCCGGGGAAAACCCTATGATCGTGCATACTGTCATTGCCTGGGACTCTGGATGGACACTCCTGTGGGAGAACACCCCCAGGGTTCCATTTTACCCATTGATTCTGTTTTCCTCATTGGGCCCATTTCCCCAGGGATTTATTACCCATAGACCTATTACTACAGTGGACCTATTTTTCCACTACCCACCAACCCTTCCCACCCACTCTGCTCACCCACCCACCAAATCACCCACCAATCCTACCCATCCACCCAACCACCTTCCCACCCACCCTGCCCATCCAGTCACCCACTCCCACCCATCCTGCTCACCCAGTCACCCACATTCACTCATCCTGCCCACCCTGTCACCCACAATCACTCACCCATCCTGCCCACCCACTCATCAACCCATGCTGCCCCACCAACTCTGCCCAGCCACCTTCTCCCACCACACCTACCCACTCAACCCACTGCACCCACTTATCCATTTAGCCCTGCCCATCCACCCCACCAATCCATCCACCCATCTTTGTAAGTGTCGTACTGACTTCATTAACAATGAAGCTCGTATACTCACTATCAGATTAATAATATCGCGTGATGTCAGGTATGATAGAATACTAGAGTTGACTCCATTATGACAGGGTTGATGATGGCAGTATTAACACTCTTAAGCCCCTGTGATTTACTTAGCTGAATGAAATTGTCTGGCGTTAGCTGGGAGGGATACAAGAGTTGTCATAGTCATGAGAGGGTTAGACATCTAATTTGTTCTTGGTTTCTTCTCATTCTGTCTTTTATAAACACATGGCCACAATAACCTAGTAATTTAATAGCTTAATATAAAATCATTTAGGCTAATTTAACATTATTTATAGTATTACACCTTTAATTACTCTTCTAATGATACAGGTAAATTACAGGTGATGGAAACAGTCATTAAGTCTGTTGTTACTGTAAAAGAGCAGAACAGTAGTGCGTTTGTTCTAACTTTACAAAGACTCCTAACCCCTTTCAGCTCAGTTAATAGCCAGGTGTGGTCAGACTGGAGGGTAAATATGAACAGTAACCAAGGAGACTTATTCATACATCATAACAGAAACTTGGCAAAAACTCATCCACCTATGTCTTAATATTCAAGTTAGGGAGTAGCCCAGTTACGTCAGACAAAAACAGCCTACTATAATTGTATGAATTGCTATTAGTCCTAAAGCAGTAAAAAGAAGATACTGTACATTATAAAACAGTGGAAAGTAAAAACAAAAATGTTAGAACACAGAGGAAGAAATAGAAAATGTTCATCCAAGGCAGGACAGAGAAAATTCAAATAAAAAAGGAGGATAAATGAAGACTAAGGAGAGAAAGTAAATGAGAGAGAGGTTATGAGGAAAGGCAGACAGAAACAGACTGACAAACAAGTAAACAGAGAGAATCAGAATAAGTGTGATCTTTCCATCCGCCAATGACCTCTAGTCTTTGCAAGTGCATTATGTCCAGGCATCTGTAAATGAAAGAATCTTGTGGTTTTATTTGGTTCTTATTGTTCTAGAGGAGATAAGTTTTGCAGAATTTTGGATTTTGTTTGTGTGTGTGTGTGTTTGTTTAAAAAAAAATCCACTGGTAGATAAGCTTCCATGCATGCTGGTGCACAAATGCATACAGTAGTGCAGAAATAAGCAAAGGCATGTGTCATTGTTATTGATATTTTATTATTATTTTTATTTCATTTTCTCTCTGAGTACAGTATATCATCATCATCCGGACCTCCTTTCCCACCCTAGGGCAGGATGAGGAGTAGCAATGTCCAGACAGCCCAAATTGGCCCAGTCCAATGGGCACGCTTCCATTCGCTCACAATGGGGTGCTTCTGAAAAGCCTAGTATTCCGTCAGATGGCTCCACTGTAGCAGTAAACACATTCCTGCGCTGTATAAAAAGCATAATTTTATTTGTTAAATATTTACACTGTTGTGTGAAATTGTGAATCATGGTAATGTCATATGCCGTAATATAAATAATACAAATAGAACACGTATATATAACGTATCATGAATTGTTTATATTTATCATAAACTGAAATTAAAATATCACTGATGGCATGTGATGGCAATCCGCCACTTCAGTGGTCCTATATTATTTAATTTCTGCTACATTTAGTGCAAGTTAGATTCTTAATACATAGTTTGTTCAGAGTGTAAAGTATGCCTAGTGGGTATCTTGACTCATCCAGTCTATATGTGGGCAGAAATTTAATATTGAGTAAATACTGGCATTCACCATCATAAATCATCGGGTCTGAGGAACCGTCCCAAAACCAAGATCGTTTACGCATCATTTTTTGCCCGGTCTCACCGAGGACAGACTACTGTGGAAGGTAAACAAGCCAAGACATCGCCTCCAAGTGATCCACAAGATTCACACGGAGTCAAGTTCAGTATTCACGATTTTATATATATATATATATATATATATATATATATACATGCAAACGTGAGAACACATGACGAGTAAATACTACTGCATCCTCTTAAATGTCTACCCCCAGTGAGATTGCATCCAGGTCAAGAGGACTGGTATGTGCACAAGCTACTGACTCAGTGGAAGATCTTACAAACATATGTGTGTGGACAGGTGGCCTGGAGACAGTTCTCACATGACCATACCATTAGGGACTTGCCAAGAGGGGGCAATGTGTGTGAGATATTGATGATAAGATGACCTTAAGGTATTTA
Source organism: Coenobita brevimanus (assembly GCF_032717465.1). Classification (NCBI taxonomy): domain Eukaryota; kingdom Metazoa; phylum Arthropoda; class Malacostraca; order Decapoda; family Coenobitidae; genus Coenobita; species Coenobita brevimanus. Next base: position 26,592,406 of record NC_136992.1, read on the forward strand.
TTTGGTAGGCACTTGGTGAAATGTAAAAATTAAAATAACCACTAGTTCTCAACAGAAAAAGACAAAACTTCACTGTAACACTTTATTTACAAAAAGCTACGATGATACATATGAATATGATTCACTCATGGTGCAAGGAAGCTGCAGGGGAAGGTCTCTCTCTCTCTCAGCTCAACAGTCAGGAACTCACATTACTGAGCTATATGTGTTTGTGGGTGTGTCCATTTCGACAGTAATGTAACCAACGTCGGGTACAGGGACATGAGAAATGGGTGTAGCTTAGTTAACAGCTAGAGAGGCAAGATGTGGGAATGACAATCACACAAAGATATCGCTCAGTGAAACACACTGCTGTACATAGTCACTTATGAACCAATGACGAATGTTATGAATTTAGCTTGTTTCTACTCTGAGTGAATCCGTGACATTACACGCCATCAAAATAAAATTTTTCATGGAAACTTGACATCCCTCGTGAAAAAACTTAAACACGGGACTGTCTTGTGGTGCGCATGCGTGAAGGAAGCGAGCAAAATGTTGAATGCCAGTATTTACTCAACATTAAATTTCTGCCCACATAGAAACTGGATGAGTCTAGATACCCACTAGGCGTACTTTACAGTCTGAACAGACAATGTATTAAGAACCAAATTTGCACTAAATGTAGCAGAAATTAAATAATATAGGGTCACTGGAAGGACGGGTTGCCATCATATGCCATCAGTGATATTTTAATTTCCGTTTATGATAAATATAAACACTTCACGATACGTTATATATACGTGTTCTATTTGTATTATTTATATTTCGGGATATGACATTACCATGATCCACATTTTCACACAACAGTATAGATATTTAACAAAGAAAAATATGCTTTTTAAACAGTGCGGGGAATGTGTTTACTGCAACAGTGGAGCCATCTAGCGGAATACTAGCTTTGAAAGCACCCCATTAAGACCCCGGAATCCTGGCTCTATCTGATATGGCAAAAACATTCACCATGTTCTGTAGCTTCACATAAACGTATCCGACAAAGTCAGTCCGGACATTGCCATGTTAAAAGGGGTGCCAAATCCCTGATCATGCGCTTCTTCTCACAACATTCATCCAGCCAGCTCGATTCTTATCAGTCCCCTAGCCTCACCGACTTCCAAACCTCTCTTCCTCACACACTCATCCACCATATCACTCCACCTTTTCCTTGGCCTACCTCGCCTCTTTCCTTCTTCATATTTGCTCAGATATACCTTTTTCACCACTCTGTTGTTATACAGTCTCTGCACATGTCCATACAATCTCACAACATTTCTCTTCGATTCTGGTGTACAGTATATATATTCAAGTCTACTCTATATATATATATATATATATATATATATATATATATATATATATATATATACAGTATATATATATATATATCATCATCATCATTATCAGCTGTTTGAGTATCCACTGCAGGACCGGCCTATCCTGACCGAAGTCGGGACGATACAGCCAATGTATCTCTACCAAGTGGCTTAGGCTGTCTGGCAGAGATTGTATGTAGGGTGAGAAGTGCTTGTAAATGTAATTGTAGTGTTGGAGTGGCTTTGGATATGTGTGTAGTCTGTGAACCAAGTGTAATTGGCCCGCACAAGCCAACTGGGTGCAAGCATACTTTATAGTAAGCGACACTGGTTCAACCACAGCACCCCTTGTGTCTGCCAATGCAGTATGTGGCCGGGTGAACACTCCCAAAGTTTATTACCCTGGCGGGGCGCGAACCCTGGCTCACCCGTGTACGAAACGCACACTCTACCACTGTACTACAGAGGCTCCATATATATATATATATATATATATATATATATATATATATATATATGTATGTATAATATATATATATATGTATATATGTATAATATATATATATATATATATATATATATATATATACAGTACTGTATATATATTGTGATGGTCTTTGAGAGAGGTGAAGTCAGTGAATGTACAGCGAGGTTGGATGATGAGGAATTGGCAAATGTGAGTAAGTTTAAGTACGTGGGTAGTGTGATGAGTAAGGATGGAGGTTTGGAGGGTTAAGTGCTTGAAAGGGTACAGCAGGAAAGAAAGGTTGTTGGTTCTTTGAAAGCAGTGATAAGAAACAGGGAAGTGAGCATGGAAGTGAAAAATTTACTACATGACAGTACAGTATTGTGATACCAACTCTAACTTATGGAAGTGAAGCTTGGACGTTGTTGGAAGGACACAAGTCAAGAGTGAGAGCAGTGAAAATGAGTTATTTAAGAGGAGCCTGTGGAGTCACATGGAGAGACAGGCTGACGAATGAGAATATAAAGGAGCGTTGTGGTGTGGGTGGATGTGATAGGAAGTGTTATGAGGAACACACTGAGGTGGTTTGGCCATGTGGAGAGGATGGAGGGTGAAAGACTGACGAAGAGAGTGTATGTGAGTGAGGTGGAGGGGGGAAGAGGGAGGGGGAGGCCGAGGATGAGATGGAGGGATGGGGTGGAGAGGTATATGAGAGAGGGGGGTGTGAGTTGGGAGCAGGGCAGTGAAATGGCGGGGGACAGGGCGACTTGGAGGTGATTTGTTTGTGGCCACCCCAAACGGGATTGAGGCGTCTGGCAATAGATAGATAGATAGATATATATTGATGGTGGTGGCGAACCTAAACAGAAAATAAGCTCAGTATCTATAATGATAATTAACGTGATTGTTGTAATGGTAATGGTCATACAGTCTGTTCTGTAAAATCTTCCATTACACTTCATGCTTATGTAATTCTTTGAAGTTCATACGGAAGGTAGTGACGGGTGAGGAGAGGAGGGGAGAGAAAAATGGGAGAACAAATGAAGTAAGAGAAGAAAGGAACAGGGAGGGTGGAGGGGAGAGGAGGGAAGGAGAGCAGAGTAAGGAAGAGTAAGAAGAAATAAGGAAGGAAGAAAGAGGAAGAGCGAAAAAAAGCGGGGAAGGGAAGGGAGAGGATGCAGTGAAAAGTAATTCATAGTTACACCTTCAGTCTGAAAACGCCCATTATATTCTATTTCTGTTACCACCAAACAATGGTGTTCTTAGGAGAGATTTCTTGAACTGGGGGAGTTAGTTATAGCCCTTATAAATGTCTGCACCATTAGATATCTGCCCTGTTTTGGCATTATAGCTCATATAAATGTCAGTAGAAAAAAAATGGAGCACACTTGTTGAATGGGTTTACACACCTTGGGCAAGACAATGATTGGATGTAGTTCACTTTGTTAATTTGAAGCTTAGTTGAACTGGGACAGACTTTAGAGAGGGGAGGGGTGGGATTTTTTTTTTTTTTTTTATGCGATGAAGAAGGAACCAAAGGCCATGAGCCCGCAATAACAGTTCCCTCCAAGAGAAAAACAAAATACAAGAGAGAGCCAAATTCAAGATCCGTTCATTTCGAGATCCCTGGACACACTTCGTTTGAAAGACTGGAGATCATAGGCAGCAGGAAATACAGACAGAGGGAAACAGTTCCAGAGTTGACCTGTTGCATAAATGAAGGACTGGGAGTAACGGTTAACTCTTGCATTAGAGAGTTGGACAGAAAAGGGATGAGAGTTTGCTGCTAGACGGGTGCTACGCGCCCATCGTAGAGGTGGAGGAATGCATTCAGACAGTTCAGAGGAGCAGTGACCATTAAAGTAGCGATAGAAAAGAGATAAAGATGCAACAGTGCATCGAAGAGACAGAGGTTGAAGGGAGTCAGTAAGAGGAGGAGAGTTAATGAGATAAAAAGCCTTTGACTCCGCCCTATTGAGAAGAGCTGTATGTGGGGAGCCTCCCCACACATGAGAGTTGTACTCCACACAGGTGCGGATAAAACCCCTGTATAGAGTCACCAATTGTGCAGGGGTAAAGAAAGAACGGAGTTGGCTTAGCACACCCAATCTCTTGGAAGCAGATTTTACAAGAGATGTAATATAATCTTTCCAAGATAAGTCCCGAGTAAATGAAACCCCAAGCATGTTCAAGGATGATGCAGGATTAAGCTGAATATTATTAAACATTAGTGGGTATACCTGTGGAAGATTTTGACGGGTTGATAGGTGTAAGAACTGAGTCTTAGATGCATTAAAAACAACCAGATTATTTTTACCCCAGTCAGAGATACGATCCAAGTCAGACATTAGGTGTGCCATAGCCTCATCCCTTGTTTGTTGAAGTAACTGCTGAGATGGGCGTTGTGGGAACCGAATGGAAAGGTGAAGGGTGGAGTCATCAGCGTATGAGTGGATAGGGTTAGATGTACAGCTTGGAAGGTCATTGATGAATAAAAGGAAGAGAGTTGGTGATAGGACAGAGCCATGAGGAACACCACTGTTGATAGATCTAGGAGAAGAACGATGGCCGTCTACAACAGCGGCTATAGAACGACCAGAAAGGAAGCTAGCGATGAAGGCACAGATAGAAGGATAGAAATCGTAAGATGGCAGTTTGGAATTAAAGATTTATGCCAGACTTGATCGGAAGCCTTTGAGATGTCAAGTGCAATGACAAAGCTTTCACCAAAGTCCCGAAAGGAGGATGACCAGGAGTCTGAAAGGTAGGTGAGAAGATCGCCAGTGGAGCGTCCCTGACGGAACCTGTACTGATGATCAGAAAGAAGGTTGTGATAGGAAAGATGCTTTAAAATTTTTCTATTGAGAACTGAATCGAAAACTTTTGAAATACAGGATGTTAAAGCAATTGGACGATAGTTGGAGGGTTGGGAGTGGTCATCCTTCTTTGGGACTGGCTGAATGAGAGCAAACTTTCAGCAAGAAGGAAAGGTACTAGTTGACAGACAAAGGCGAAAGAGTTTGCCTAGGCAGGGTGTAAGCTCAGAAGCACAGTTCTTGAGAACAACAGGAGGGACTCCATCAGGCCCATATGCCTTGTTAGTACTGAGGCCAGTGATGGCAGAAAATACATCAGCTGAAGAAATTTTAATGTCAGCCATGAGGAAGTCAGAGGCGGGAAGTGATGGAGGAACAGCACCGGAATCGTCTAAGGTGGAATTGGAGGAGAAAGTCTGTGCGAAGAGATCTGCTTTATCAGTAGAAGATATAGCTATGGAACCATCAGAGTAGAAAAGAGGAGGGAAGGATGATGAGGTAAAGTTGTTAGAAAGGTTTTTGGCAAGGTGCCAGAAGGAGCGGGAAGAATTCGAGTTGGAGAGTTGAGAGCATTTAGTATGGATGAAATTGTTTTTAGCAGAGCGAAGAACAGACTTAGCACGATTCCGGGCAGAAACGTAAAGATGATGTGATTCAGGGGTGGGTTGGCTCCGGCAGGGCTGTTTCTAGCCTTTTGGGGGCCCTAGGCAGAATGCTGTTTGGGGGCCCCTATCTTATGAAACTATGGTGGAGGGATTCCAAACCATCTAAGGTGATCAGGGGGCATGCATTTAACATTTAAATACTTCAAAAGAGCCAAGAAATAGCCAAGCACCACAACCTCGAGTCACTTTACACATATTTTAATTTCTTAAAAAGCTAATATTGGCAGTTTGGGGGCCCCCTAGTGGCATCAGGGGCCCTAGGCAACCGCATACTTCGCCTATAGCAAGAAACGGCCCTGGGCTCCGGTACCTTTTGTAGGCCCTCTCCTTGTTGTGGACAGCATGAGAACAAGCATGAATAAACCAAGGCTTTTGTACAGTAGAAAGCAAGATGAAAAAGAATAAGACATACAGCATTACATTAACACTTATTAAAGGGAGATCATACAGTTCACACATCCTACACAACATTCTACCAGGTTTGCTTGGTTGATTTGAAGCTTCAATTAAAGAGCAGGATTCTGCACACGACTCCTGCTCTGCAGGACTTGTTCACCTCCTGCCAGCAGTTCTGTTGTTTGTGCTTCAGGTAGTCCAGGAAGTGAGGAAAATTCAGGTGATGGTTCACTTGGTTGATTCAAAGCTTCGGTTGAAAAATGAGATCCTGCCCATGGCCCTTGCACTCCTGGGCCTCTCCTCTGCTTCCTGCCACTGCCTGAGGTAGTCCAGGAGGTTAGGAAAATCTGGGCGGAGGTAAGGTTGGTGGTACCAGCAAGGTACCACTAGTTGCTGCCACGCCTCCAGAGGACACGAGGACGGACGGGAAAGTCTGCCGCCGCCCTTCACAAATTCATACACCTCCTGCCTCGTCCTGAGCTCTGTGGTGTGGGGACTAGGTTATAGCATTAGGGAGTGTATTATAAAGTCATTATCATCAGTAGTACCCTTATCTTCATCATATTTTCACTCAAACTGCCATATCACACTAGAGTGTGTGTGTGTGTGTGTGTGTGTGTGTGTGTGTGTGTGTGTGTGTGTGTGACGTGTCCTGTGGTACCGCCTTCCTGCGGTAACACCAGTATAACCAGGCAGTTCCGCTTCCAGGTTATGCAGATGTTCCTGATCTCACTTCCTATTCCCTGAAAGGAGGGTGGACTACAGGAAGAGGGTAATTTTAGATTGCAGTCTAGGGTCCACATCCAGATGAGCCTGAGACCACGGTAAGAACAACAGTATGGTAATAAGCAAAGGTTACTTAATGCCAGGTGTTTGTATTGCATTTGCCGATTGCCAGTTTGAACTAACACATTATTAGTTTGAAAGGACAGCCGGAAACTGTCCCAACATTTACTCGATGATGACAGCGTAATAGAAGTTAACGATATAGTGTTGCACTTTGTCGAGTACCACAAAGAATATTCCATGTTAAAATCCATTTCACTGTTATTTCTTAAATTATTTCTCTGGTCTGTTTACACCTGTCCTTTCTGACTGTTAATGTAATTTCAAAGAACTTAATACTCCTCTTTATCACCCCCAGCCTTTCCCATGAACTAAATGCCTGACCTTAATAAAGGGTATGAGGTCTGCCGAAAACCTCCTTGGTCAGTGCACCAAACTCCCACATATATGGCAACACTGAATGCCTCATGCTTCAGCACCTCTTTGTCTGTGTCTGTCTCCGTATATCTATCCGTACCTAGCAGTCTGCCTAATTACCTATAGGCTATCTATTGGTGTCTGTCTGTATACAGTATGTAGATAGATAGATAAATGTCTGTCCATTCTTAAGCATCTGTATGTCTGCATCTTCTCTCAGTCCATTCATCTGTCCACCTGTCAGAAAATATTATGTATTATCTATCAGTGTCCCACCTTGATAGGGGTTACTTGCTCTACTGAACACCTCCCAGGCCAGCACGCCAAACGCCCACACGTCTGACTTGGTACTAAACATGCCCCTCTCCAGCACCTCCACGGACAGCCAACGGTACGGCAGCAGGTTGGGGGTCGTGTGTTCGTAGATGTCATCCTGCGAGAGAGTAGAGGTCGTTTAGAGTTGTTTTTGTATTTCTCGATGCAAGGAAAGTCATTGTTTCCCTGCAAGAGGGAGAAGAGGTTGTTTAGGATCGATTTTGTATTGTTCTGATGCAGGGGAAGTAAATATCCTGCATGGGGGAGGAGAGGTCGTTTAGAGTAGTTTCGTTGGTGGTGTGCAGGATGGGAGTCATCCGCTTATAGATATCATATTGCGTAGGGATGGAGGGGTCATACAGGGGTTTTGATGGTGTAACTGGTGTTTTGATATTATCTTTGTGGGAGATGGAGCTAAGTAGAGATGTTTTATTTTGTTGTCTTGGGTTTTGGTTGTTGGTGTATTGGAGAAAAAATCGGGTTGAATTGTTTTGATGGTCTGTTGCAGGGAAGGTTTTGTCCCAGACCATTGTTGGTTATGGGATATAAGGGAAGGTTATCCGGGTGTGATGAAGTTGTGTGCTAAACTGTGTTGGTGGTGAGGAGAGGCGAGGGAAAGCTGTGCAGTTTTGTTTTGATGCTGTTGTGATACGACCAAATCTTGATTTGTTTTGACTGTGTTGAGATGCTGAGTCTTTTTGATCCAAGATACCTGTTGTGTTACTCAAAAAATCAGCTAGCTTTTATCCACCTTGCATAGGTTAGAAACTTGGACTGTCTGGTGGCCGTCAGGCATGTATCCACTATGTGATGATCAGGTAAAAACTACCTCTTCTGTCCACAAACTTGTTGCCAGAGTTCCCTGCCCCACTATTGGCCTGAAGGGTTAAAACAGCCCACTGACACGTGAACACATAAAAGCTGTTAATATGATGGAGCCAGTATGGTTTTTCTTGTGGTCCTTCAAATTTTGTAGATCATACTGACTGCACTGGATGTGCCATGGGAAAGATTAACAGAATCTACGTCTCCTGTCACGGGGCTTCCTTGACCCTTCAGGCCAACAGTGGGGTGAGGAACTTGGGCTACAAGTTAGTGTCAGAGACTTAGCTTTTACATGTTTGTAACAGTAGAACATCTGAACACTGCCTGGCCATCATCAGATGGTTCTGGTTCAGCCGCAGCGCAGTATAGGTGGTTAAATATTTGGTCATTTTAGTTGAGTTTGACGAGACTGTTTTCAGTAAGCAGCTACTAGGAAGTCCACAATTGGAAGAAATGAACGGGTTTATTTTACTTCTTTTTTTTTAATGTAAATATGCCACAATCCTGGGGAGGCAATGTATAACTGGGTCTCCTCCACCCACCTTAAGCAGCCTAGACAGCCCGAAGTCAGCAATCTTAACAGCTAGGTCCCGGCCCAGCAGCACGTTCCTTGCAGCCAGGTCCCTGTGTACCACCCGCTGCTCCGCCAGGTACGCCATGCCCCCACACACGCCCACCAGTACACCCACATTCTGCACGCTCTCAAGTTGATCTGTGGGTAGGAATTGGGTGTGAATCAAGAATCCCTCTGCAGTTTTGTAGTTTCCCATTAATTATCTGATTATCAGTGCTGGGTGTTCAAGAAGCAGGCGTGCATAATTTTGAAGATATAAAACTAAATATAGATATAAAATAGTTCAAGTGCTACGTGATCCAACAGTAAAGCTACATTATGAAGTCAGAACTTTGGGATCATTCAAAACTAACCTTAGTATGCATATTAAAGTTAGGGTATGTGTATGATTCTTAGATGACCCCTATGATTCCTAGATGACCTGTATGAGCCCCAGATGACCTGTATTATTCCCATGTGGCCTGTATTCCCAGATAACTGCATGATCCCCAGATGGCATGTATCATTTCTGATTGACACGTGGTGCCCTGAGGTGTATGAGGTGACCTAGAATGCCCTAGCCAAATGCACAGTGCACCAGGATGACCTAAAATACTATAGTTTGACCCACTCTTCCCCAGATTGACCAACGATACCCTAGTTTGACATACAGTGTCCTAGTTTGACCTACACCGTCTTAGTTTGACCCACAGTGCGTCAAGATAACCCACAATGGCCTACTTTGGCCAACAGTGAAATAGTTTTGAGCCACAGTGCCCTTATTTAACCCATTTAAAGATGCGTCAACTTGACCCACTTGTAGCGAAGGACGCAGAGAGGGGTCAGTACGGCATGACCTAGGTATAAGCTGAAATGACCCAGGAAACCCAGATTTTACCTAAAGCCCCGTCCACACGAGCGGGCAATGCCCGCGGGCACAAGCGAGCAGTTTGCCTGTTGACGGGCTCACCGCTTGTGCCCGCGGGCAAATGCGTAAATTGCCCGTGGCAATTTACGCATTTGCCCGCGGGCACAAGCGGTGAGCCCGTCAACAGGCAAACTGCTCGCTTGTGCCCGCGGGCATTGCCCGCTCGTGTGGACGGGGCTTAAGAAGCCGAAGTCTGACCCTCTTGTTGTGCGGAAGTTGAGATTGGTCCGTGTGGTGTGATCTGAGAATCCCCGAAATTACTTAAGACATTCCCCCTTTAACCCAAAATATCCCATGTCATCTGAAACACCCGACTGATCCAAGTAACCCCATTTGACCTGAGATAGCTTCAAATTTGGCATAAGATGCAACCATTTGGCCCTTTATTAGCGAGACTTGCAGGAGAGGGGTCTTTGTTGCATTACCTGAGATGTCCTAACGTCTCAGGAAAACTCATTTGACCTAAGATGACCCCACAGTTCCCTAACGAAGCCCAGAATATCCCCCAAATATCCCCAGGTTTGACCAAAGTTACTCCGTTGAACCCACTTGTAGCGAGGTAGGTTGATAGTGGTCCTTGCTGCATGAACTCCATCACTATCATGAAGGGTCTGGTGCGACTCACAACCCCGTACAGCTTCACCAGGTTGGGGTGACGCAGGCGTCGCATGTTTTGCACCTCACGCCACAGTTCCTCCTCCCGTACGCTGTCTGGGGGCGAGAGGAAAAGAGGAAGGAAAATGAAAGGGACGAGAGAGACAGAAAAATGGGAATACTTGAAGGAAGAATGAAAAAGAAAAATGTGTGGTGGTCTCTTCACGTTTTGCTCTTCCTCCCGCATGTTGTCTGGGGGTGGAAGAGAAAGGGTGAGAGGGTGGGCTGGTAGAACGAGATAGAAGACCTGAGGAGGGGGGTGAGGCAGGAGGTAGAAGAGGACTGGGAGTGTGTGTCGTTGTTTTCTTTATGAAAGCGAGGGGGCTGGGTGGCTCTCGACTCAACATCGCAAGGTCATGAGTTAGCGCCTCGTCCAGGTAGCTGCCATGCTGGGAAAGGTAGCGCTTTCTCGTCACTTAGCAGGGCTATATAATCTATCCAGGTCTAGTTCGGGGAAATAATCCCTTTATGAGAGCGAGAGAGATAGGCAGAGAGTGAAACCAGGCAGTGTATACTTGTTGTAGTATCCATGTTTATTAAAGCAATATATAGTCGCCAGCAATCATACAGATATAAAGGTGGACAAATAACATGAGGCATGGAAATACGTAAGTACTCGTACAGCCAACACTGCCCCACCATCACTGAAGATCTCATATATAGACATGTATTCACTTCGACACAGACGGAAGTAGCTATTGTCAACGCGACCAAACCCACAATCACGAAAGAAGCAAGATGTATTCAGACATGCAGACATGTAGATGCAACCAGCTGTTATCTCCTCAGTCATCATGGAAGTTTTGAGATATGTTCAGACAGGCAGACAAGTACAAACTGTAAGTGCCATTTAAGAATCTTGGTGACTTATTTGCATATTAACACCTGACATATTCTCTCGTTTTATGTACTGGTATTTTTATGACCGACACATTTTCCACAAATATGTAAGAGGGTGATGATTTGGCATGTGCTCGCTACATCGTTATGGAACATGTGTTACGTAGAGAACCTGTAGACGAAATTTCTGAAGCCACTTAGAACACGACATACTGGCGGACAGACACAAACACAACCAACTCCACTTCTCACTCACCGTTATGGAAGAGCTACTGTTTTCAGATAGATAAATGCAGAAGGACAGACTGGACATTATATTCGGTGCCATAAATTATTTCGCCGTGCCTCTTCCAACACTATTTGGTTTACACCTTAACATTTTATTGTGTTATTTATACAGTTTTAATATCAGCACAGAATCAGTAACACTGGAATAGTAAGGTGTAAAGTGCAAGATAAAATAGCCTAGGTAAGTGTTACGAAACCGCCACAGCCACAACCAACTCACCATTATGGAAGATCTTCACAGCCACTTCGGTACTTTGTCTCCACTTTGCCCTCCTAACGGCACCGAACTGTCCTCCCCCCAAATGCTCCCGGAGGTCGAGGGAGTGCACGCCTATCTCCCAGGGGTCAGAGCGCCCCGCACGAGCAGCACGAGCCATGTCCTGTGGATAGGGAAAAGGAATAATAGCGTGTTTAGTTCTGTAGATGATCCATTGTGACAGGTGGAAATAGATGGGAGAGAGATCCATTGTGACAGGTGGAAATAGATGGGAGAGAGATCCATTGTGACAGGTGGAAATAGATGGGAGAGAGATCCATTGTGACAGGTGGAAATAGATGGGAGAGAGATCCATTGTGACAGGTGGAAATAGATGGGAGAGAGACCCATTGTGACAGGTGGAAATAGATGGGAGAGAGATCCATTGTGACAGGTGGAAATAGATGGGAGAGAGATCCATTGTGACAGGTGGAAATAGATGGGAGAGAGACAGGTAAGAGGCTGAATTCTTTATATTCTCGCAAACTCTCTGCGATGGATTCTGTGCAGCCCGAAACGTTAAAGAGAGAAATCAAACTCTTAATCTGCCTGTCTCTCCCACACATATCCAATAATACTTTTGTTGTCCATAAACTGATTAGTCTATATCGTAACATTACCAAGTAAGCATAGAAATGGATTTTACGTAGATTGCAAGATGAACAGAGATGAAACGTACTGTACATTCGAAAATGAACAGAGAAAATTACCTTGCGTTAAAGAAAAGTACTCACACTTCACTTCCACCCCCCCAGGCACGTTGGTGCCGCCTACCGTGACGCTGCTGGTGGTCTGGGACAAGGTCTAGTGAGACCTTTCCCCAGACCAGACCAAGATGTAGTGGTGTTAGGTGTAGTAGTATTGAGACTGGTAGTACAGGGTGTGGAGCAAGAATGGTGTGGGGTTACCTTGTCCTTGTGTATGGTGTGGTGGGGTGCAGGGTGAGAGGGGTGTGATGTACGTGTAGTGTGGTGGTGTTAAGTGTGGTACGAAAATAGTGTGAGGATATGGTGTGGTGAGGTGCAGGGCGGGTTTGAGTGGTGAAAAATGTAGTGTGGCGGTGGAAGATGTGGTGCGGTGATGTTATGTGTGGTAGTACAAGGTGTGGTGCAAGAACAGTGTGAGGTTACCTTCGTGTATGGTGTGGTGAGGTGCAGGGTGGGTGTGGGGTGGCCGATGTAGTGGCTGAGGAGGGCTGGCAGGGATTCGAACTCCATCTCCGGCTGCCATCGGTACATCCCAAACGGTGTACGGTGCAGCAGGAGGTGACGGATCTCCCCTTTCTCACGAACTGTTGAAAGAAAGAGAGAGAGAGAGGAAATAGGAAGTACAGATAAGAATATATATAACAAGTGTGTGTGTGTGTGTGAGAGAGAGAGAGACAGAGAGAGAGAGAGAGATTAAACAACAGCCATATATGTAGACAAACCAGTCAGCCAGATAAGGTACACTTGAAAGGTTGGACAAAATAAAAATCAACATATAGAGGAGAAAACTTATATGTACACCTTATATTCACACGATTTATTTTAAAACTCGTGTCAGACCATTTTTTCTTCATGATATTCTGGTTAATTACGTAAAATCCAAGCCAGGGATGTAAATTATCTCGACTTACACTGCTATATGACATCGCATTTTGGGGGTCAACGGAGAGGTTCAGTGGGTTCTCTCTCTCTCTCTCTCTCTCTCTCTCTCTCTCTCTCTCTCTCTCTCTCTCTCTCTCTCTCTCTCTCTCTCTCTCTCTCTCTCTCTCTCTCTCTCTCTCCATTTACGTCTTCCTTTTCTCCCTGTTTCCAACTTCCTCCTCCCTTCCTCCCCCTTCCCCTTACCTGATTCCACGCCTCCCCCTCCCCCTTCCTCCCGTATCTTCCCCTCCCCATCCCCTCCCCCTTACCTGAGAGGACGTGCCCTGTGCCTGAGTGTGAGGATCTGACGAGGAAGCTGCCGTCCCCCACCCCCATCCTCTCCGCCCCCTCCCCCAGCAGCAGATCTCCTATGTCTCCTCGCTCAACATGGGCGTGATACCATCTGGGCAGGAGGAGGAGAGCAGGGCGGTGGTCAGATGGAGAAAATACTGTTATGGGATCGTATTCTTGATGGTTCTTGGGATTTCTTAACACGTCTTCGTCAGCGATTGATTATACGTTTTACTACTCGATATTCTCTTTTATATAGTGCTGGGGAGGAACGTCTTCGTGTGGTGGCACCGATATAACTTGGCTGTCCCATCGCCCGGTTATACAAACGTCCCTCAACTCCATAATTCCTAAAAAGGGGAAGGTGGACTGCAGGAGAAGGGCACTTTCACCCTGCAGTCCACCGGGTTCACATCCATATGGGCCTGGGGTACAGCTGCTACTGTTACTATATGTTGTTTTGATATATCTAACATTGATGTAGCTTGCCGCAGTAACGCACAAGAGGATGAAAAACTGTGATGTACAAACGCCGTACTTACTACCGTATCTGCTTCTGATTTTTTGTCTGCTATCTGTTTGCCTGTTAATATGCCTGTCTATCTCCTTACCTCCTTACTGCCTCCCTACCTTACACATATCTACCTCCTTACCATGCTCATCTTTCTGTCTGTCTACTGATCTGTCTTTCCTACCTACCTCCCTACCTACATGTGTGCCTGACACCCACGGCTTTCGCTCCAAAGGCGTGTCGTCTCTGAAAGGGAGGGCTGCCTGTTTACCTGCCTACCTATCTACCCATCTACCTACTTACCTTCTCATTCCTACCTACCTACCTGCCTACCTCTTCGTACCTACATACCTACCTCCTTGTACCTACCTACCTACCTCCTAGTACCTACCCTACTTACTTACCTACCTTCGTGCCTAGTACTCACGGCTTTTTCTCCAAAGGCTTGTCATATGTAACGAGAAGGGCTGTTCGTTTACCAACCTGCCTACCCACCAACATACCTACCTGCTTACTTTTCTTCCCACCCACCTACCTATGTGTCTGGTACTCACGGCTGTTGTTCCAGAGGCCTGTCGTCAGTGATGGGAAGGGCTGCCTGTTCCCTCAGCCGCCTCAGCAGGTCCCGGTCTTCTTCATGCTGCCCACCGTCGAGGAAGTCACCGGCCCCAGACCTGAGGGAGGGGTGGTGGGGGAGGTAAAGGTGTCAGTGTTTTCGTTGTCTTCATTGTTATCACCGTTTTATTATTGTGACACCCGCGCTTGGGAGGTGAGAATGGCTTTATATTCTGATCAGTGTGTGTGGTGTGTGTGTGTGTGCGTGCGTGCGTGCGTGCGTGTGTGTGTGTGTGTGTGTGTGTGTGTGTGTGTGTGTGTGTGTGTGTGTGTGTGTGTGTGTGAACAAAATAACCAAGTTTTTTTATTTTAGCCAAACTCGATGAAAGGGCTGAACGGCAACCAGTGAGTAAACCTATTGTTTTTAAAACAATAGGTCGAAGATCAAGGTCACAGGGCTGGGTCAAAGTCAGGCCCACCTCCTGCATATATCATGTACCCCAAATAACAAAACTTCACACACTTAGGAGACTCTCCAGTAAGATTAATCCTTTCCTATTTCTTTCTTTATGCTCTCCACAACACACCGAACACATAAATCAACATTATACTGCAGCCTAATTCCCACTACATCTCTTATGCATCCACTTATCACAAACGCTGCACAGATTGGAGTTACTTCCCACACTCGTGTGATACACTGCACAAGGCCATACTCTGCTTTGACTACTGTCACCTGCACTAATGTCATTCACGTTTTGTTATATTCGTGTTTACTCTCTTACCCCTGTACCCCAGTCCATCTTTCCACTTACTTAATATTTTCTCCGCCACCCTCTCATTCTCGCAATCAACACCAGATCGTCAATATACACCACCTCCCACGGGAGTCGTAGTGGCGTAGGAACCGGGGAGTTGGACAGACACCACCCAATGATATCGCTGGGGTGGTCGATGTATGCTTGGGCTCACCCAATATTTTTGTGTAAAAATTACATTAGAGCTTCTTACAGTGACCAAGATAACAGCAACTACGGCCAGTAGATTGGACCGCCTCAAGATTCAACGGCCTATGATCCTAGACGTCATCAAGTCCAGTAATCCAGATGGTATTGCCATCAAGGAAGTCTCCAGCATCCGCACATTGTGTGACGTGTTTAACTCCTCACGAGTGGCTAAGACAGTGTTCAGTAAAGTGCACGCCATGCTCTGTTTGTAATGTACAGTTCCAGTAACAAGTGCCACTGCAGAGAACCTTTTCAGTTCTCAAAAGGCTAAAAACGTAGTTGAGGTCCATTATGGGCGAAGAGAGACTGAGCAGTGTTATGATGATACACATTTTAAAGAGTTTACAGATCAGCTTAACATAAAAGACATTGCACAGCTGTTTGCAATGGCAAATGACAAAAGGTGACAGTATTTTGGAAGCCTCATGTGAACAGATTTGAAGTAATATTTTATTTGTATACTTTACTGTATATTCAGTTTATTTCTTAATTTACAATGGTCAGTATGAAAAAAATGCAATATATTTGGTGATCCTTTACAGTAAACCCAAGAATATTTCAGTTATGACAATTTCCTCTCACTGTTTTCGTTTTGATATTTTCCACGCATCTCATCCTGTCATTATCACTAATAAAGATTACCTTTTTGTTGTTGTTGTTGTTGTTGTTGTTCAGTTCTTTAGAAAGATGTACAGTGACACATTTTACTATAATGCATATGATGTATAGTGATTTACATCAAAGGGACACATTAGTGTAATTGACTAATGTGAGTAATTTCTTTTATGTACTAATGGGCCATAGGCATAGCCAGGGGAGGTCAGAGGGGTTAGCTGATCCACATGACCAAGAGCTCTATCCCTTTATGTTATTCCCAGTCTGTCTTATATGTGACAAAAACTTAATTGCTTTTTTTTTAAATTATTATTTATTTGAATTCTGAATACGGTCTAATACTCAGTGCATACGGCCTCAAAACGTTCCTGAAATTGGTAAATTTTCAAAAATTGGACATTTTCAAAATTTTCCTTCGGGGGTCACAGCGCTCCCCCCCCCAACCCCACAGTTGTTTGGGCTTGCTTCGCTCGCCATTCCCCTGTTTTGTGCCCCCCCCCTATGTTCCGAAGTCACGTGATTAGAGAGAGAGAGAGAGAGAGAGAGATGGAAAATCATAAAAAGACGATAATAATGACAGGGTACAGAATAAGAGTGATGAATAAAAAGGATGATGATGATGATGATAATGAGGAGGAGGAGGAGGAGACGAAGAAGAGGGGGAGGAAATAAAGAAGGAGAAGAAGACGTGGAAGAAGAGGAGGAGCAAGAAGGAGAAGAAAAAGAAGAGGAAGAACAAGAAAATCCAAGAATAACAATCGCATCGTACCTTTCATAAGCTATTGTTGTGGCACTGTAGTTGTTGATGTTGATGTCGCAGTAGACGTTCACCCTCTCCTCCCCCTCCACCTCCTCTTCCTCCTCCTCCGTGTCTATGGAAGGAAAATAAGGCAAGGAGTGAAGGAAAATTGAGGGAAGGAGGGAAGGAGTGAAGGAAAATTGAGGGAAGGAGTGGAAGAAAAGAGGGAAGGAAATATGAGGGAAGGAGTGAAGGAAGATTTAGGGAAAGAGTGTGAGGGAAGAAGGAAGGAGAATGAGAGAGGAGGAGGAGAAGAAGACGAAGGTGGGGGGTAAAGGTATGGCGGTATATGAGGGAAGGTGGTGTGTCACGGGGGGAGGGGTCGTTGCTGAGTAGGGACACTGGTCTGTATTCTAGTAGGCATAGAAGGCTTCCTAGCACCTATTGATTACTAGTATGGTATGTATAGCCTGTTAGTATGCTTGTGTATGCTAGAACTATATCCATTATCTATTTGTTTATCTGTATATCTATCTATCTGTCTCTCTGTCTCTCTGTCCGTCAATCTACGTATCTCTGTCCATTCCTTTCTCTGTCTGTCTGTCTGTTTGTCTATCTATGCGCCTTTGTCTAACTTTTTACATATGTATCTGCCTGTCTACTTGCTTATGTATTTTCCAGTTGATATCTATCTACCTATCTTTTAATCTATATCTTTCTGTCAATCTATCTACCCATCAATCTCTCAGTCTGTAGCCATCAATTCATCCATCCATCCATCCATCCGTCCAAACCAACAACAAACCCAGCACCGTCTCACTCTCAGTACGGTCGCCTGTCGCCGCCCTCCCCACCCTCTTCAGCTTCTCTTTCAGCCTCTTCATCTTCGTCTGCCCCGACATCGCCTTCCTCAGCGCCACCAATGCCTCTCTGTGGAGTTTGAAATACCGTGAGTATCTTGTTAAAATCTGAAAGCTTTTGAATCATTCTGTGGAGTGATGTGATTGGTTATTAGCTTGGCTGGATAGTTGGTTGGTTGCTGTTGTTGTTGTTGTTGTTAAAAATTCCCACATCCTTGTGAGAAATTTTCCCGTTTTTGTCAATAATATTATTCTTTCTAGGGAAGATCTAAATCGCTGTCATTGGCGTACCGTTTGAGTTACAGCCGTCATTCTTTGCCATGTTATAGTACTGGTTGGCCGCTTCATCTGGCCAAATATCATCCTTATCCGACTACCGGAATCCGAATAGCATCCTGAACAAAAACAAGTGACCCTAAAACTGAAGAACCACATAAGTTAGAAGGCTGAAATTTTGATGGCATATGCCTCGGACCTGGCCAGAGTGCGGTACTTAAAATAGTCCAGATAAGATCATTATTCTCTGAGATCGCCTATAGTCCAGAAGTAACCTGATTTTACATGAAAGAATAATGCAAGAGCCAACAAACTTGGTGGATTTATATATCTTAATGACCTAAGATGACATGCACAACACCAGCGACCTTGACCTCAAGGTCCCTTTATAGCACAGCTTCTAATAGGCAATGGCCGTGGGAAGTTTTTATCGAAACTGTCCTTGGACAATTTTACTGCGTTCTAGTTATTATTATTATTATTAGTAGTAGTAGTAGTAGTAGTAACAGTAATAGTAGTAGCAGGAAGAGGAGGAGGAGGAGGAAAAGAGTACAGATATTTATGATGATTATTATTATCTTTTATTATTATTTATTATTATTATTTATTGTAATTACTATTATTATTGTTATTATTTATTATTATTATTATTATTATTATTATTATTATCATCATCATCATCATCATTATTCCTTTGTGTTAAATCACATTTTCAGCCGAGGATATGAAAGCGTTATATTCATCGAGCACACAGGGTTGGCCAGATCCAGTGTGTGTCCCGCTGTGTTAGTCACTGGCTGAGTCACTACCGTATTGAAGATTGAAATGTTGCAAGTGTAAAGTGTTGTTAGTGTGCGTGTGGTGTGGGTATGGGGGGTGCCTAAAGGGTGTCTCCAGAGATAACCGACACCTTTTGGAATGTGTGTGGGGGGCGCGGTAGCACAGTGGTAGCGCGCTGGACTTGTGATCGGGGGATTGCAAGTTCGAGCCTCGCCCGGGCTGCCGTGCCGGGAGGGGTAGCTCCCTCCTGTAACCCTAGCGGGGCTATATAGTCCAATACAGGGCTTAGCTCGGGGGAACGCCATTTCTCCCATTTTTTTGGAATGTGTTGGAGTGGTTGACACGACTGGGAAGAGTGCGACTGTCAAAGATGTTCTTGGTCTTGTTTTGAAGGCGAAACGATGAATCCGAGTCCTTCTGCCAGCTACACAAATGTTTATAGTTCGTTTTCAAAATTGAAGCCACGTTGAAAAAACACACTGGTACCGCCACCTTGTTCAGAACATTGCCAATACGAGATTAGCCGTCCGCCAGTCCACTTGACAATGGGGTATTGTCTGATTAGTGCGTATAGTTATTTGGTCTGGCTGGGCAGCGTAAAGCCCCTGTCACACAGATGCGACTCAAGGCCCGACCGCGGCGGGACTCAAGGTCGTATCCTAGTTGGCTCCCACTCCTCCCGACTGGCCCCGAATCTAATATGCTCATGACTGCCTCACGACTGGTCGTGACGTCCTCAAAAACGTGACCAGATCACAAGACGACCACGAGGCAACTGCAAGGCGATCATGGGGCGATGGAGCAACGAGTTTTCACATTTGAAATTTTAACGGATTTTTGTCAGCCATAACCTCCCAAGAATGCAACATGAATGCATGATGTGTTCGGGAAATGCACGACGACCCCCCCCCCGAGCCTCCCCCGCCGACCCCCCCACGATGGCAAGCGCAGGCCTCTCGCACTTTATACTCCGCTTGCTCGCCGGCATGCAGTTGCCATGTGTGACTGGTGTTGCCAGATCGCTGACCACGCCCAGTTTCCCGCCAAGACCCTTGGCGCACTCTTTGCGTGGTCTGAGATCGGTCCTAGCCAAGTCGTCATGTGGTCTGCACGTGGTCTGCTTGCTGTTGTCACGTGGTCGAGAGCCATGATTCCGAATCACCGACTGGACTGTCAAAATGCGTTGCATGGTCGGCTCAGGGTCTGGTTGTGGTCTGATCTTGGTCTGGTCATGGTTGGCGACTCGTTACACAGTCGTAGCGGTTTTATCGTCACCAACTGCACGCTGACACATAACAAACGCATCACGACGCATCCAATTGAGCTAAGACTGCTTCAGGACTGACCTATGACACTCCTGACTACGATGCAACTGTGACCCGACTTTTGGCACGTCGTGAGGCGGCCACGATTTTTTAACGTGTGCGTTAAAAATTCGTGAGGCTCGAGGAGTCGTCCCAGTGGCTCACGACCGCCCTCCAGAGTCCGGGCTTTGTCGGAGAATCAAGGGACGACTATTGACAAAAGCCGTTACGACCTTGAGTTGCGCCACGGTCGGGCCTTGAGTCGCGTATGTGTGACAGGGACTTAGGACTTTGCGCCTGATATTTAGCGATATATTTTGAGTATTGCACCTTAACATTCTTTTGTGTTGTTATTATATCGTTTTATTGTATAATTGGCATCAATAACAAACAGGAAGATATTGAGGTGTAATAATTTATACCTTACACTTTAACATTGTCTTGTGTTCTCTGTTTCACTATCAACACAGTGTGCATTAGCAATACATAAGAGGATATTGAGGCATAATGTGCAGAATATAATTACTGACAGGGAAGAATGAAATTGGCCCCGGTGATGTCACATCCAACTCAGATTTTTAATGCGAGTTGCTGAGTAGTATATTTATTTTTGTGGATGATTGAGGAAATATATACAGTATATCTATTGTCACATGGAACGATTAAAAAAAAAGATGAACAATATCTAATCCTGTATGGAACTCGCATTTTATTTTCATCTGCTTAATTGATCTTTAAGGGATTTTTCGGTTTTTACTTTAAGCTGTTTTTGTTTTTGTTTTTCAGCCTACTTTTCCCTGCTTATTGACTTACGTTGCTTGTTTTCCTTTAGTTTCATTTGATATTTGTTTCCCAAAATATTCCCACTCCCTCTTTTTTTCAGTTTTGGTTTTCTATAATTTATCCATGCTGAGTCACCTATTCAGACTTATTTGTAGATTAAATTTTTTTTAATTTTCTTTCATTTATACCATTGTTTTTAAATGTTTACGTTTTGTCATTTTTCACCCACTAGATGTCACTTGCCTGTAATTTTTGGTGGACTCGAATTTACTTCACCAAAAATCTCGCTTTCCACCATCCAACGGTATCTAATATGTTCGCTTCTTAGCAACAGCTCAAACTATAATCCTAGACTCTCTTGGAAATGAGCTCAGTAATCCATTAACGCTCCAGCAACGGCATATTTCTGAACTCTCTCTCTCTCTCTCTCTCTCTCTCTCTCTCTGTGCGTCACCACCACTCACTCTCACGGCCCACAATGCACTGACTTTGAGAGGCGTAAGAAGTGTCAGATAAGCAAGATAAAGGCGGCATTATCGCAACGCACTCTCTTCCAAAGGTCCAGTTCGGCATGGTGCTTAAACATTCAGAGTGGGCCTTTTATATCCATTCTTTTTTATTCTTTTGCTTTTCAGGAATAATAGTAGGAAGTTAAATGTTACTGTTCTCTGCTGGAATTGGTTAGTACTCCTGAGGTATGAGTGTAATTTGTGTATTGACGAGTTACGTGCCCGACGACTCGCCCAGACTGACTCTAAACACGCCGTAGTGTTGGAATGCAGGAAAGTCGTTGTCATATTGGATACAGTCATGAATAATCCCACTTAAGGATGAATATGGCCAATAAGAGGTAAGAATTTGGAGACGGCACACTTTTTAATGAATGATTCCCAGGGGCCAAACGGTAAATTTAGACGCTTATTTTTACGTTAAGGGAACTTTTGACCCTGTCTTTTTTCTTCTTCTTTTTCACTTGATGGAACTGTACC
>NC_136992.1:26616800-26681800 GCF_032717465.1 Coenobita brevimanus
TATTCTCTATAATAAGTATATATAGAAAACTATATATATATATATATATATATATATATATATATATATATATATATATATATATATATATGTGTGTGTGTGTGTGTGTGCGTGTGTGTGTGTGTGTGTGCTTTTCACTTTCACTCACAAAGTACACACTGCTTCCTACCCAGATGACTTAACACTCCCACACACACTTCATGACTGGTGTACTACAAAAAGACTCAGAATGGCCTCTTTTATGGTAGAACACAGTCATAATTCACACCTCACTATCAAAACATCCCTCTTGTCCCACCTGCACACAAAATCTTTGGTGAAATGAAAGCACAGTAACAGAAGAATTTGGTAATATCTTGCAGCATAGAGCAGTTAGTTAGAAGCTGATCTGTAAAAATATTTATCTAAGACAGCCTTTCTGAAATTATCTTGATGTCCTCAAATGTGAATATTACAAAATCTTGGGTGCCGCAATATTAGTAAACAAAAGCAGAGTCTATCTTGTCCCTGGGACTGTACCTTCAATGCGCATGCGCCACTTGGATATTTGGGATGTTACGAGCGTCGTACCGATTTTTTACTTATATTGGCTAATAATCTACTTGAAGAGGGCAATTACAAAGTATTTCGTTCCAGCCAATAGTGAGTAATGTAACTCCACCTCTTTCAGTACAATAAAAGACTACTAATGCAAAATAAATGAGGATCTTGGAGTTCAGTTGATGCTAGTCTAGCTGGATAAATATTTTTTACGTATTACTATGAAAATAATAAGTAGTTTCCCTTCATTTCTTCTGAATTATTTGAGAAAAAAATAATTCCTCTAAACATTACAAACATTAATTTGAATCATAAGTCCACACAAAAATATATTATTAATGATTCATGAGAGTGCGACTGTTCACTGTCAGTGGCAGGCTCGACCACTTCAATGGCGGCCCCAAAGCAGAGAAAAGCTGTATGTGGGGAGCCTCCCCACACATGAGGGTTGTACTCTACACGGGGGCGAAGAAAACCCATGTATAAAATCAACAACTGTGAAGGCGTAAAGAAGGTACAGAGTCAGCTTAGCACACTTAATCTCTTGGAAGCAGATTTTACAAGAGATGTAATATGATCATTCCAAGACAAATCCCGAGATAATGAAACCCCAAGTATGATTAAAGATCATGCAAGTTTGAGTTGGATATTATTAAACTATAGAGGGTACTCCTGTGGAAGATTTTGTTGGGTTGATAGGTGTAAAAACTGAGTTTTTGATGCATTAAAAACAACAAGATTACTTTTACCCTACTCAGAGATACGAGCCAAGTCAGACATTAGGTGTGCCATAGCCTCATCCCTTGTCTGTCGAAGTAATTGCTGAAATGGACGTTGCGAATGGAAAGGTGAAGGGTGGAGTCATCAGCACATGAGTGGGTAGGGTTAGATGTACAGCGTAGAAGGTCACTGATGAATAAAAGGAAGAGAGTTGGCGATAGGACAGAGCCCCGAGGAACACCACTATTGATCAATCTAAGAGAAGAACGGTGGCCGTCTACAACAACAGCTATAGTACAGTACGACGATAAAGGAAGCTATAGATGAAGGCACAGATAGAAAGATAGAAGCTGTAAGAGAGCAGTTTGGAAATTAAAGATTTATGCCGGACTCGATCGAAAGCCTTTAGATGTCAGGTGCAATGGTAAAGCTTTCGCCAAAGTCCCGAAAGGAGGATGACCAGGAGTCTGAAAGGTAGGTGAGAAGATCTCCAGTGGAGCATCCCTGACGGAACCTATACTGACGATCAGAAAGAAAGCTGTGATAGGAAAGATGCTTTAAAATTTTTCTGTTAAGAATTGACTCGAAAACTTTTGAGACAAGATTTTAAAGCAATTGGACGATAGTTAGAGGATTGGGAATGGTCACCCTTCTTTGGGAGTGGCTGAATGAGAGCAAACTTCCAGCAAGAAGGAAAGGTACAAGTTGACAGACAAAGGCGAAAGAGTTTGCCTAGGCAGGGTGTAAGCACAGAATCACAGTTCTTGAGGACAACAGGAGGGACTCCATCAGGCCCATATGCCTTGTTAGTATTGAGGCCAATGATGGCAGAAAATACATCAGCTGATGAAATTTTAATGTCAGCCATGAGGAAGTCAGAGGGGGAAGTGATGTGAGTCTTGCGATCTGATCATCATCATCATCATCACCATATTCGTCATCATCGTTATCATCATCATCGCTGTCATCATCATCCTTATTACCATCATCATCATTATTACTATCATCAGCATTGTCATCTTCATCACCGTATTCGTCATCATCATTATGATCATCATAATTATCGTTTTAACGTAGGCTACTTTCCAAAAGCCGATGACGTGTGTGTGTGTGTGTGTGTGTGTGTGTGTGTGTGTGTGTGTGTGTGCTATTCCTACTCCCTCCAGATGATTTTATTCAGCTTCAAAGCCTCTAAGCTGGGGAGGGGGGAGGGGGGTTACAAGTACCTCTCCTTAACCCCTCCATTGCCACGGCTTTCTACTAGGCTGAGGAAAATCGTCTGGAAGCAGCGAGAGAGAGAGAGAGAGAGAGAGAGAGAGAGAGAGAGAGAGAGAGAGAAGATATGAAACGAGACATATAGGTAGAGATAGGCAGATAGATAGAGAGAGAGAGAAAGATATGAAACGAGATATAGACAGACAAATAGATAGACAGATAGATAGATAGAGAGAGAGAGAGAGAGAGAGGCTAATACGAAATCAGTGCAATATATCATTCCCATTACAAACCCCCAATTACACGATCACCATTACATGAGCTGGAAATAAGGCCAATTTTCTTAACAACAGGGTCATGCAACCGAGAAAATAACAGCACTACAAAATCACCCTCTCTCTCTCTCTCTCTCTCTCTGGATCCTGTAACCCACTGTCAGCTGAGGGAAATTGGCTGGAGTGAGCTGGGATAAAAATAAATAATAATTAAATAAATAAATAAATTCTCGATAAATGTTGATCATGTTTGAGAGAAGGCATGAAGTCGAGATCTCCAGTGACTCTCTCTCTCTCTCTCTCTCTCTCTCGTTAACCCCGACCTCGAATAAGCACCGCAATTGCCCTCATCACACTAAACACACACACACACACACACACACACACACACACACACACACACGTCCTCTCTCTCTCTGTCTCTCTTTCCCCGTGTGTATGTATGTGTGTGTGTGTGTGTGTGTGTGTGTGTGTGTGTGTGTGTGTGTGTGTGTGCGTGCGCGCGTGTGTGTGTACAAAACAACTGGATGTAATTTCCCCAACTTTGTAATAACGATTGAGGAGCATCAGAAGAACAGGTCATTAATTTGGGGCTATAGAGGTCAAAGGTCATAAAAGCAGGGGAATGGCATGGTAACTACCCAGGTGGATGCATGTGCTGCCTGGGTGGGTTTTCCTGCGTCTTCTCTCCCTTCGACGCACACCACCCCACACATGAACGGCACAGCTCTGGTCTCCACTGTCACCACCACAGAGTATTATGCAGGTGTGTCGTAGGAACCTGAGTGTTGGTACTGTCACCATTAGCCCTCACACGGCGGGCATAACTCTGGTATTCTACTCCAGCCAACGTCAGGCGATTTTAATGGCCTGAAAACGGGTCCTACCCACTATGTACATGACTTATGTGCGGTATGTCAGTATAGCTGTGAACCACGCTAACCAAGTGAGTTATTTACACACACACACACACACACACACACACACCTTTCTCACTACATGTGTCCCTCCTACTGCTTTGTACATGCCCAGCATGGGGGAGGGACAATTCTGGCTATCACAAACCCTTCGACACGAAGGTCCGATCTTGCAGTGGACTGCAGATGGACTGATACCTTTACGGTTGTTGTTGTTGTTGTTGATCAACTCCAGTCTCTTCTGTCAGGCCGAGCAGGCCCATCAACCACAGTCAAACACGGACCCTGCAGGGTTGTCCCGTGCATTGAATCTGTTCGCCTGCGGTTGACAGCATTTCACCGCAACGAGGCAAGGAGAAATTTGCGAAAGTTTGGTTCTTGGATGGCCACTACTTGCGTCTCTCCATCCAGACAACAGGGGCACAATAAGCTCCACATCACCCTGTTATCTGGTTATATGGCTGCCACCAACGTTGTAAATGGTTTCCTGGTTTACTGGAAACCATTATGATTGACAGGAAGGAAAAGGAGAGGTAAGAAGAGAGGGCAGACACTGAAGTAGAATAAGGAAATGCATATTATTAAAACTCTAACAATGCATGAAGTTTCGTTTATTAAAGTAATATAATACATACTATTATTGTAATTGTAATTATACTTAATAATAATAATATAAACGAAATCTGCTTACCGGCCCCGTCTATCGGCTAGACCTGCGGCAGCTAATGGCTACTTTAGTTCCTTTTATTCAACTTTATAATGTTACAAAAACACTGGATGGATAGGGGAACTTCAGGGCCCTAATGTTGGAGTTCGTTAGTCACTAAGGCGTACGGGAGTGAAGCAACTCGTTTGTGAAATATATATATATATATATATATATATATATATATATATATATATATATATATATATATATACTGTATATATATATATATATATATATATATATATATATATATACTGTATATATATATATATATATATATATATATATATATATATATATATATATATATATACTTGATAGGGCCGGTTCTAGAGATACACCCACATCTAAAATTACACAGTTCATATCGTCCACTCATCATAGTTTTAATCTACTTGCCTAACAATCGTCCACTACTCATGAAGGTCTAGACTCATGTAAATAAATAATGACAGTGCTGGCTTTATTTCTGTGACTTCTGTTAGGAATTATATTTAAGGACTTCCGCTCAGGTTGATTTGATGTAGGTTGTTAGAACGTGTGTGTGTGTGTGTGTGTGTGTGTGTGTGTGGGTGTGTGTACTTAACGAACCTCACTGAACCAAACCAAAAGGGATATAGTGTATTCAGATGGCACTACTTCACCATGCGCAACAAATGTCACCCATCCCTCACCAAAACATATCGTCCTCTTCTTTGCATATCCTTTGGAAGGATAGAGGAGGATATCTTAAATATACGTTTCTGACAACCAGCAATATCAAATCAACCCACACAGGACAAAAACGAGAGAGAGAAATCCCCCACAGTGGATCAGCCCGTGAAATAAACGTTGACGTCTTTAACTTTACAAACACGTCGGGCTGTAGGGGTAGCTTTGCTGTATTTAACTGGGGTGTGAGTTTAAGGACACAGAGATGAATATAAATCTTGAGTTCTCATCTGTCTTAATGTAAAGTGAAAATCAATATTGTTTCCTAAGCCACCAGTAAATGAAAATGTATATACTCCTTAGGAACATGCACTGGAAAG
This sequence comes from Coenobita brevimanus, assembly GCF_032717465.1. Lineage (NCBI taxonomy): Eukaryota > Metazoa > Arthropoda > Malacostraca > Decapoda > Coenobitidae > Coenobita > Coenobita brevimanus. The sequence goes on from NC_136992.1 coordinate 26,622,208, forward strand.
CCTAAATCACCAGTATGACGTCAAATGAGTCAAGTTCAAACACCGAGATGCCTTGTTAAAAAGCTGCATTAACCTTTGCTGAAACATAGCACACCATTTTCTATCACTGGGCTCTCCTTTTCCACTTTCGACGTACGTGCCATGTAATAATGGCTACCCAGGAGAAAATACAAATGATTTGTAATGCCATAAGAGATTTTAAAAGATTTCTACTGCTTTTTGGACAACATTAGCATATTAGTATAACGTCATTTATTTATGTGAAAGTATTGTTTCAGTAGTACACGATTTATAATGATGTATACTTACAGCTGAACTAAGAATTCCATACATTAATTGATCTCTGTCATTCACCTTTAATTAGAATATTTTAGTTTGACCAAAAGGTGAATCCCCGAGGTAGGACCAATGTCAAGAAAAGACCCTTGCAAAGACCACTACATCTCACCAGAAATTCGCTACCTTGGTGCTGGCTCGAACTGCGAACCCTACAGCCGTGAAGTCAATCTATTCTGGCCCCGTAGTTAGTTAATTCCCAAGTACGATGACGCTTTTGATTTATTTAGCTTATCGCCTCCACACGATTTGATTGATTTAGGAAGGAGCTGTCACGGTGGAGTTAGAAAGCATGCTCCATTTACACCCTTATTATAGTGCTTTATTATATCTTGTCAGTGCCATACTATTGTTTAACTGGAAATGAGGGAGTTATTATTATTATTATTATTATTATTATTATTACAAAACCGCATATCATTGAAGTTCTGAAGAGGAGGAAGAGGAGAGGGAGGAGTAGGAGGAAGGGGAGGAGGTGAGGGAAGAGGAAGAGGAGGGGGAGGGGGGAGGTGAGAGGTGTTTGGAGAGCTGGGGAGGGGGTGGGGAGAGAGACTCAGGGATGTGGTTGACTGGGGAGGGGAGGAGGTAGACAGAGGGGATGAGGGGGAGGTAGGGGGAGGGGGAAGGGTGAGGCACAGGGTGAAAACGGGAAGGGGTTGCATAGGCTAGGTTTGGAGGAAGGGAAGAGGGAGAGATGTTGATTGTGGAGGGAATTTGGGAGGAAGGAGGAAGAATAGAAGAAGTCCTTTGTGGAGGAGGAGGTGGAGAGAGAGACGGGGGAGGAATAGGAGGACGTGGAGATGAAGGAGGAGGAGAAGGATAGGAGGGAGGACGAGATGAAGCAGACGGAGGAGGGGGTAGTGAGGGAGAAGGAAAAGGAGGAGAATAAACAGTATTTGGAAGAGGTGTAGATGAAGTAGCTCTGACAGTAGGAGAATAATTGTGAACTGGAAGAGAAAGGGACGTAGGAGGGGACGCAGAAGGAGGAGAACGAGGATGAGAATAACTAGGCATCGATAACGCAGGAGGAGGAGGAGGTCTGTGAGGAGCAGGAGGGGAATACTTTAGAATTTTCGAAGGTGGGAGAGTCGGCGGAGGAGCAGAAGGCGAGAAATACGTAGCACTGACAAATTTTTTCTCCACAGGGGGCTCTATCGTCGTTATTATCACTCTGTGTCTATACCTGTGTTCCTCTTCCTCCCTTTCCTCTTCATCTTTCTCGCCTTTTTCTTTCTTCTTTTCCTCGATTTTGCCAAGGAATTCGCGAGGAGGAACTATTTTTTTACTCGGAGTTATTGTGTGATGGCGGTACAGCGGTCGGAATGGAGTCGGCGGCAGCTTGGACATTTCGTCACTAATCAACAGCGCTTTCATTTTTTCCATATATTTTTCCATTCTTATGTCTTCTTCCTTCTTTTCCTCTTCCTCCATTTTCTTTTCCTTTCTTATTTGTTCCTCTTGTTTGGCGTACATGTCTGTCGTTTTCGTTCTCATTTTTGCTCGCTTCATTGTGTCTTCTCCGTCATTTCTGGCATATTTTCTTGTTATATCTTTTACACTCTTGTACATATCTTCCTTCTCCATTTTCTTAGTGTATATAGCCATCTCTGACATTTCTGCTTTCGCCATCTTTTTAGCTAAGGAGTCCATGTCCGAAGACATAACGCGCCGAATATTCTCGTACCTGTTTACGCGTGACGTGTGTAATTCCTCAGCTTTTCCATTTTTCTCCATCTTCTCGTCCATGTGGTAAGTCCTCGGCCTCTCCATGGTGTACCTGGCATCTCCCAAATACCCTGTTTCCTCCATAGTCGGGTATTTAGGGTATTTGTGGAGCGTTTGGCGGAAATCAGAAACGAGGTGGTGGATGGGTAGGGTGAGTTGTTGGTTGTTGATGAGTTCTTGGTTGATGGTAGGTGGATGGTAGGCTTCACGGTGATTGTCATGGGATTGTGGTGATTGTGGTTGTTGTTGTGGTGGCTGGTACATTGGGATCGGCCGTTGATAGCTGCTTGATTGTGGTGGTGGTGGCTGTGGTTGTGTTGGGGGTTGGTATGTAAGAGTTGGCTGATGTTTATTGGATGACGAGTGTGGTGGAAGTTGGTATACAGGGGTAGGTTGAGGTTGGTGATTGTTTGGCGATGGTGGTGATTGTGATGTTGGTGGTCGGTATGCTGGTGGGTGGTAGACTGGAGCAGGGTGATGTTGGTTGGTTGGTGATGGTGGTGATCGTGGTGGAGGTTGATAAATAGGGATAGTGTGATGGTGGTGGTTGTTTGTCGATGGTGGTGATGATTGTGGTGAGTGGTACATTGGGCTAGATTGTTTGTGATTGCTGGAAGATGGTGGTGATTGTGGTCGTTGCAATGTAGGTGATTGTAGATGTTTGATAGGTGGTGGTTGTGGTAGTTGGTAGAACGAAGGAGGCTGGTGATAGCGATTGTCTGGAAGTGCCGATGATTGTGGTGGTGGTGGTAGTTGATATATAGGAGTAGGTTGGTAGTCGTTGTCTATTGATGTTGGTGATTGTGGTGGTGATGGTGGTTGGTATATAGGAGTAGACTGGTGATGGTGGTTGTGGTGATGACTTGCAGAAAATTCAACACCCATTTCACCTCCTTTATTAACATTCTTTATTATTTTTTGCCCAAATATTTCCTCTTGGCTTTCACTACTGCTTTCCATTTCATCTCTATTCATCTTTACATATTCCTTTTTCATTATGTTTTCATTTTTGGCTCCTTTCTTCAGCCATCCAGAGTCAACCTTCCTTCCTTCTTTCTTTTTACTTTGATTTGGCTTTTCATTCGTATTTCTTTCACTATACTTGCCTCTCTCACTATACCCCAGTTCTCTCTCATTTTCATTCATTTCACCATACTCGTTGCCACCATATCCGTCCCTCTCGCCATACTCTTTCATCTCACTGCTTTCCTTGTTTGCACCATATCCATATCTGTTACCATACCCTTCCATTTCACTGTATCTGTCTGTTTCACCATACCCACCCCTCTCACCTGTTTCATCCATCTCATCATATCCGTCCATCTCATCCTTGTCGCCATATCCATCCATTTCACCATACTCATCTTTCTCACCACTTACATTCCCATCACCATACCCGTCTTTATCAGCATATCCATCCATTTCACCATACCCATCACCATATCCATCCATTTCACCATACCCATCACCATATCCATCAAATTCACCATACCCATCACCATATCGATCTATTTCACCATATCCATCACCATATCCATCAAATTCACCATACCCATCACCATATCCATCCATTTCACCATACCCATCCATCTTACTATGCCCAACCTTTTCATCACTATCACTACCACTGAACTTATTGCTCTCACCATACCCATCCTCACCATACCCATCCCTGTCACCACCATCACCCCTGTCCCTGTGCTCCCCCTCAGTGTGGTCCACCGGGTAGTAAGTGATGACCGGGCGAAATCCTAGGTGGTCGGCAGTATAGGTAACTCTTTGTAGGCGACCATCTGGGAGTAACACGGAGTAGGCCCCCCTGTGGAAGTAGTTATTATTATTAGTAGTAGTAGTAGCAGTAGAAGTAGTAATAGTAGTAGTAGTAGTAGTAGGTAAACCTCCAATGTTACTGTCATTTTTTTTCCCCTTTCACTTTGTATTCATTCCAGTTCGAAGTATTTAGGAACCTTGATTGATTCTGATTTTTTTTTTTTTTTCAGGTGTGATGTTTGTGAGGAGGGTACCTGGTGGCTAGTCCGTCAGACCACTCGCCTCGGCCCTCCATCCAGCTCGGCCCCGTGTCAACCACCTCGTACTCAAAGTCGTAACCGCTGGAAATCTGGAACCAAGGAAGAAGAAGAAGAAAATGAAGATGATGATGATGAGGAGGAGGAGAAAAGAAAAGGTAAGAAAACGTTTGACTCTATGATTTTTAGTTAGGAAGTTAGAGGTGCTTTGGCCATGTGGAGAGGATGGAAAGTGAGAGACTGACGAGGAGAGTGTATGCGAGTGAGGTAGAGGGGAAGAGAGGGAGGGGGGCCAAGGATGAGATGGAGGGATGGAGCGGAGAGGTATATGAGAGAGGGGGGTGTGAGCTGGGAGCAGGGAAGTGAAATGGCGGGGGACAGGGCGACATGGAGGCGATTTGTTTGTGGCCACCCTTTACGGGATTAGGGCCTCTGGCAATAGATAGATAGATAGATCTACTTTCTGCCCCAGGGCGTTTGTTTCAGTTTGTTTTGGCTAATGTAGGTTGTTTCGATCAATTTATTTCGGATTAAAGGGATGGGGGGTGAGGGGGAAAGTTGTTGTTGAATAATGGAGGATAAAAATTTGTAAAACACACACACACACACACACACACACACACACACACACACACACACACACACACACACACACACACAGTAGATTTTCTAAAAGGTAAATAAAATCGGTAGCAAAAATGAATCAGTAAAACCCGTCATTGGACTGTAAGGGTTGACGGCCTAGAACTGCCATTTTTCCATCCTGAATGCTGTGCTGTGACCAGAGATAAATGCGAGAAAATGATAGTCACGAAGAAGTGCTGTGTAGAGCTGTAACTGTCTTTCTGCCACTGGACTGCGTGAAATTGCAAAAAGACGAAGACTGGGCCAAGTTAAGATAAAAGAACTACAGTATACCTGTTCTTTTTTCTGCATAATTACACTATATGCAATTTCCCATCGTGAAAAAATGCCTTGTGGAAGCAGTAGAAGACTAGAATGGCACTCAGTAGAGCGCATACCTCTGCCAACGACCTATCGCAGTTAAAGAAAGTGAAAAAAAAAAAATAATAATCCTGGATCCGCACCAAAATTTAATGGAGTGTATTCTGGGCCAAGGCCCATTCTCCTACCAAGTTTCGTGGAAATCCGTGTAGTAGTTTTTGTGTATTCTTGCTCACAAACCAATCAACAAACAAACGGACAGGGGTGAAAACATAACCTCCTTGGCGGAGGTAAAAGTGCATTGTGGAAGCAGTAGAAAAAAATGCGTTGTGGAAGCAGTAACGAAGTACGTGCCATAATCTATAACAAATTTCCATCTACCTGTATTAATAGGGGTTGGCTTCTTATTGCATGGCCCAAGTCGCATAAGTAATACAGTCCAGTATGTTTATCTGAGAACAGGAGAATGGAGTACTCAACACCCTCCTCACCTGAATCTCTGCCGCTGCCTAAATATTCAAGCTGTGTGTGTGTGTGTGTGTGTGTGTGTGTGTGTGTGTGTGTGTGTGTGTGTGTGTTTAAGCTAACCACAAATGGGTGTTTATTTTTTATGACTTTTAACTCGCGAGCTGGTTCTCTCTCTCTCTCTCTCTCTCTCTCTCTCTCTCTCTCTCTCTCTCTCTCTCTCTCTCTCTCTCTCTCTCTCTTCACAACGCTAGACGTGTAAGAGAGTCATAGGAACCGGCGTGTCAAATAAAGCCATCATTAACTCTTTAGTGATGGGAACAACTCTTCATTATTTTATTCCCATTAACACCTCACTCTTTGTCAAGGTAAGAGTGAGTCACCAGAGAGTAATAAAATGTACTGTACCCTTTTCACTCTAACTTGGCTCTACATCCTTTCCATAGCACTTCTTCGTGACTAGGATCATGTTCTAGTGTTAATCTCTTGTTACAGCTCAGGATTTAAGTTCCAGAGATGGCAATTTTAGGCCAAGTTAGATTAGAAGGAGTATAGGACATTTATATCTGTGCCGAGAGCGTAGGGAAGCGAAATGGATTGGGGAGTGAGGAGAGGAAGGCCGAGAACGATAGGGAATGATAAATGAACGAAAGAATGTGACATGGACCTGGCACTCTGTTTACTCTGAATGTATTATTATTATTATTATTATTATTATTACTACTACTACTACTACTACAAAACTACATCAGCAACAACAACAACAACAACAGCTACTACTACTACTGCTACCCGGTACTACTTATTTTCGGTGGCTTGAAGGTCACTTTCACCCCATCTCTCGGTACTGCCTTCAGAATGACTGTTTACCCCCCCTCTCTCTCTCTCTCTCTCTCTCTCTCTCTCTCTCATTTTATCACCTTTTGCACCATGGTAATTACGTTCTTACATATACTCACTCACACATTCACTCACTTAACTCACACTTTTTTTTAAATTTATTCACTCTCTTACTCTCTCACTCACTCACACACTCACTAACTCACACACTCACTCACTCACTCACACACACATTCACTCACTCACTCATTCACACACTCACTCACTCACACACTCACTAACTCACACACTCACTCACTCACCCACTCACACTCTCTCTCTCTCTCTCTCTCTCTCTCTCTCTCTCTCTCACTCAGTCACTCACTCACTCGCTTCTACTCCCCCCCCTCCCTCCCCCCTACTTACTGGCCTGGTGTAGAGTGTGGAGGGGGGCCTGTGCTCCCCCCAGCCAGCACGCACCCCCAACAGGGCCACCAGCAGGGATAGGGGGGGTACCTGGGGGCAGAGGGGTGGTTAGGGTGATGGTGGTGGTGGTGATGGTGATAGTAGGGGTGGTGATGATGGTGTTGGTGTTAGTGGTGGTGAAGGTGTTGATGATGGTGGTGATGGTAGTGATGGTGATTGTGTTTTAAGAGGTGATGGTGATACTGGTGATGGCAGGGTGATGATGGTGGTGGTGATGGTGATCGTATTGGTGGTAGTGCTGTGTGATGGTGGTGATGGTAGTGGTGGTGATGGTGTCGGAAGAACTAGGGGTGGTGATAGTCATAGTGATGTTGTATGATGGTGGTGACAGTGATGATGTTAATGGAGTGATTGTGACAAGGGGGGGGTAGTGGCTTCCCCCCGCAGACACCCCCCCCCAGCAGGACCAACAGCAGGGGTAGGGGGGGGTTAGGGGCGTGGTGATAGTGGGGGTTGTATAGGGAGGTACACTTGGCGCCACTTCCACATGACCCACCTAGCACTGCAAATCATGTCTCACCTTGAAGTGCAAAGCCATCACCACTGAGACAGATTCGTAGCCCACTGGAGAGAGAGAGAGAGAGAGAGAGAGAGAGAGAGAGAGAGAGAGAGAGAGAGAGAGAATTTTTTTTTTTTTTTTTTTTTTTTTTTTTTTTTTTTTTGCCTATCGACCATTGAGGCCGGAGCCTCTGGTCATTAAGGCAAATATATATATATGTATATATATTGACACATATATACATATAAATACAAACATATATATATACATACATACATACATACACACATCCATGCATATGAACATACACACTTTCATGCACACGTACATATATATATAATAATTTTTATTTTATTATTTTTTTTGTAGTTTTATTTTCATTATTTTTATTTATTTTTTATATTTTTAACCTTATATTACTTATAAAAAAAAAATACCTAATTTAAAGACCCTAAAACTAACCACCTAACAGACAAATCGCTAACCTATACTAAATCCTAAGAGACAAATAACTAGGCCTACACTAATGGTAAAAAAGCCTCGACCAAGAGAACACCATCGACTGCAGATATGTAATGCTTTTCTACATTACATACCTGCACTCATCACCTGATGACTGTCAGTCGAGGCACAACCTAATATAGGGGGACATCAATATATGAAAGGGAACCAGACGAGTCAGGAACATTTCCATATACGTCAGCTGTCGTCCCTAATTAGAATAACTTAAGCAAGATAATATAATGTATTTACATAATTTATACAAAAATTGAAGAACCTCGCCCAGCAGACTACCATCGACTGCAAGTGCCCAATACCTTCCTATATTGCACACTTGCACTCATCAGCTGGTGACTGTCAGGCAAGGAACTTGGCTTAATGTAGGGGACATCTATATTAGAAATAGATCGGTGGGAGGAGGAACTATTTAAAATATGTCAACTGTCAACCCTAATTAATATTACAATATATACATATTTACTTTTCATAAAAACCATAACCACACAGTAAAAAAGTCACATCACTCTGATCAGTCCGGTCTCTCTCAAGAAAGCCATCAATTTATCAGTCATAACAATGTCCCCATCACCCAGGATGGTGGAAAGGGTGAAGGGGACGTCTACTGCGCCGCAGTAATTTATAAGTGAAGCGCGTTCACGAATAAATCGCCGACAGCGCAGGATGATATGACTGATAGATAACACCGCATTACAGATGTCACAGTGCGGTGGGAAGCGTCTTTCCATATATGGTTTTATGTGGGTTACAATGGTGGCATTCAGCCGTAGCCGTGCCAACACTTTTTCTTCTAGGCGACTGGGACGGTTGGCAGTGTCCCAGTCGCCCAGGTACGGCTTACAAGTTGGAATATTTAGTCTGGTCCACTGACCTTGCCACAGAAGATTTATTGATTTCTTTCCGAGAGATAGACTCGACCGTAGATCACGAGGAACGTCCCAAGTCTCCTCGAGCTCTACAGCCGACTTTGCAAGTAAGTCAGCCTGCTCATTGCCGTAGATACGAGAGAGAGAGAGAGAGAGAGAAGGTTATATGCTTCGACTGCTGAGACATTTGCAATTTGGGGTGGGTCACGTGGAAGTGGAGCCAACTGTATACCTTCTGGTTGGTCAGGGAGGCTTCGTGGCACCTCTTCCTTGCTAATGAGAGAAAGAGAGAGAGAGAGAGAGAGAGAGAGATGTGAACCATGATTGTAATTAGAAGTGAATATATGTAATTAGAAGTGAATGTATGTAATTAAAAGTGAATGTATGTAATTAGTGAGTGTATATAATTAGAAGTGAGTGTATGTAATTAGAAGTGAGTGTATTTAATTAGAAGTGAGTGTATGTAATTAGAAGTGAGTGTATGTAATTAGAAGTGAATGGTGTGAACATACCTGACTTTATAGGTAGATATGAAAGATTTTGATGACCTGATGAGACCTGATGTGCTATTGATGACCCTGATCGGACCCAACTGACCTCGAATGACCGTGACCTAGGATGAAACTGACCTCGAATGACTGTGACCTAGGATGAAACTGACCTCGAATGACCGTGACCTAGGATGAAATTGACTTCAAATAACCGTGACCTAGGATGAAATTGACCTCGAATAACCGTGACCTAGGATGGAACTGACCTCGAATGACCGTGACTTAGGATGAAACTGACCTCGAATGACCGTGACCTAGGATGAAACTGACCTCGAATGACCGTGACCTAGGATGAAACTGACCTCGGATGACCGTGACCTAGCATGAAACTGACCTCGAATGACCGTGACCTAGCATGAAACTGACCTCGAATGACCGTGACCTAGCATGAAACTGACCTCGAATGACCGTGACCTAGCATGAAACTGACCTCGAATGACCGTGACCTAGCATGAACACACTTGACTGGGTAGGAATGAATGTGGAGTTTTTTCATAGACTGGATGTGACTGTAAATTGGTCTAGCTGGTCTAAAATGGTCCTTAAGTGGCCTGAGGTGGACTGAATGGGGTGTTTGTGGACTGGGCAGACCTAATTAGTCTTAGATGGTCCTTAATTAACCAGTCAGCGTGGATGGATAGTGACCCAAGTGGAGTTAATTGCCGGAAATGGAGTTGTGTTACTTTGGTGGTGAAATGTGATCTGTAAATATGTGTGACCTTGCCTTAGGAGAAATACACTGAGGTGGTCTGGCCATGTGGAGAGGATGGAGAGTGAGAAACTGACGAGGAGAGTGTACGTGAGTGAGGTAGAGGGGAGAGAGGGAAGGGGAGGCCAAGGGTGAGATGGAGGGCTGGAGTGAAGAGGTATATGAGAGAGGAGAGTGTGAGCTGGGAGCAGGGCAATGAAATGGCGGGGGACAGGGCGACATGGAGGCGATTTGTTTGTGGCCACCCCTTACAGGAGTAGGACGTCTGGCAATAGATAGATAGAACAGCACCTGAAATGAGTTGACTTAAATTGACCTCGTTAGGATGGGAATGGGTGTGAAGGGATGGCATGGATTGAAAGCACCACTGAACTAAATTGATTCTATATTCCTTTTGCTCTAACTTGGCCCAGGATTTCGTCTTTAGGCAACTTATTTTTCATGTAGCACAGTGGTTCAGAAAGATAATACTGCCCTACATCCTTTCCATAGCACTTTTTCGTGACTAGCATCATGATCTCGAAATGAACAGGTCTTGAATTTGGCTCTCGTTTTTTTTTTTTTTTTTTTTTCTTGAAGGGAACAATCTTACGGGCATCTGGCCTTAGGTTCCTTCTTCCCTGCATAAAAAAAATCCAATAACAATCTATCGGTACAACTCACCATTCCAGACGTCAATTTTAGGCCAGGTTAGAGTGAAAAGAGTATAGTTATATCACTCACTAATTGACTGTTTCGACTCTTGTTCCTATGATGGTTGTGTTGGTAGCGATGGATAGAGGATTAGGTGTGGTAGTTGTGGTTGGGATGGTTGTTAGTAGTTGTGGTAGTTGTGGTTGGGATGGTTGTTAGTAGTTGTGGTAGTTGTGGTTGTGATGGTTGTGGCGGTCAAGTCATCCCACGTGACTCTTATAGAGCTTGGATAAACAGTCTTGTGAAGTTTTTGTCATGGGTGGATTATTATTATTATTATTATTATTATTATTATTATTATTATGGTTATAGTGGTCGTTGTGCTGATGTTAGTGGTGATAGTTGTGGTGGTTATAGTGATGGTTGTGGTGATCTTGATTGTGATGGTGGTAGTGGTGGTATTTGTGGTGGTTATAGTGGTAATGGTAATGGTAGTAGTTGTGGTGGTTATAGTGGTGGTTGTGGTATGCTAATGGTGGTGGTTGTGGTGGTGATGTTAATGGTGGTAGTTGTGGTGGTTATAGTGGTGGTTGTGGTATGCTAATGGTGGTGGTTGTGGTGGTGATGTTAATGGTGGTAGTTGTGGTGGTTTTAGTGGTGGTTGTGATGATGTTAATGGTGGTAGTTGTGGAGGTTTAGTGGTGATTGTGGTGGTGATGTTGATGGTGGTAGTTGTGGTGGTTCTAATGATGGTGTGGTGGTGGTGATGGTAATGGTGGTAGTTGTGGTGGTTATAGTGGTGGTTGTACTGATTGTGGTAGTTAGATGGGCAGGAGGTGGTAATAGAGATAGTGGTAGTTGTGGTAGTGGTGGTTAGATAGTGGTGGTTAGTACGGCAGCTGTGATTGTAGTAGTTGTAATGATTGTGGTAATATTGGTGATTATAAATAGGAGCTGGAGGTGGTAGTTGTGGTAGTGGTGGTTGGGATGGTGGTAAGTCTGATGATTGTGGTAACTCTGGTAGTGGTGGATAGAGCATTAGGTGTTAGTAGTTGTGGTTGAGACGGAAGTTTAGATGACGATAGTTGTTCTGATTGTGGTAGTAGTAGTTACTGTAGTAGTAGTGGTGGTGGTGGTGGTGGTAGTAGTAGTAGTAGTAGTAATAGTAGTGGTGGTGGTAGTAGTAATAATAGTAGTAGTAGTAGTAGTGGTGGTGGTGGTGGTGGTGGTAGTGGTGGTGGTCGTAGTAGTAGTAGTAGTAGTAATGGTTGTAGTACCAGTAGTAGTAGTGATGGTGGTAGTGGTAATAGTGGTAGTGGTGGTGGAGATAATAGTAGTAGTGGTAGTAGTAATAGTAGTGGTAGTAGTAACAGTAAAACCAGGCAGTAGATCCAGTGAGTCATATCGGTGCCACCACGTGAAGGCCACCTGCTGGATCCCCTCTAATTGTGGTAGTCGCTAGGATTGTGGTAATGGTGGTAGTTATAGTGAATGTTGGTTGTAATGGTGGTAGTTGTGGTAATGGGATGGTTGCAGTGATGGTGGTAGTTGTAGTGATTGCTGCGATAATAGTTAAGACTGGTAATGATCGTGGTAGTTGTGGTGGTTGTGGTGATTATTATTATATTTCCTCTCATTAAAGGAGGGTGATTTGTGTTTGGTTTATCTGTTTGTCTGTCTGTCATTGTTAACGAGATCACACACACACACACACGCACACACACACACACACACACACACACACACACACACACACACACACACACACTCTCTCTCTCTCTCTCTCTCTCTCTCTCTCTCTCTCTCTCTCACACACACACACACACACACACACACACACACACACACACACACACACACACACACAGTTCCAATAACTATCGAGGACTATCAGAGGAACAGGTGATTAAATTTTAACCGGAAAAGGTCATAGGTCAAGAATGAGGTCAGATCAGTTTCCATCCGATTTAGACCAAACTTGGTGGATGAGTTGAGGGTCAGGAGAGGATGAAGTGACCCAGTTTTAAGAGTAATAGGTCAGAGGTGAAGGCCACAGGGAAAGATCAAAGTTTTGGATCTTCAGTATTCGTAGGTGTGATTCGATTTTGACCGAACTTGGTGGAAGTGTGGAAGGTCAGCCAAGGATAATGTGATTCGGGTTTGAGAAGATTAGGTCAAGGGTAAGGTTAATTCAATTTAGGTCAAAGGTCAAGAGCACAGGGCAAGGTCAACTTAAGCAACTTTTTATCCAATTCGTACCAGACTTGGAGGAAGGGTTGAAAGTCAGGCAAGAATGAAGTGATTTGATTTTTACAGCAACTGGTGCATGGTCAAGGTCACACAGCAGAATAATACGATTGACCTGTGACTGTAGTGAGTGGGTGTTGTATTCTGTGGGTGCATCTTGTATTATTAAGGAATGATGATGATGATGATGATTTATTAAGCAGTGATGATGATGATGATGATTTATTAAGCAGTGATGATGATGATGATGATGATTTATTAAGCAGTGATGATGATGATGGTCGTGTAATATTAAGCATTGATGATGATGATAGTCGTGTAGTATTAAGCATTGATGATGATGATGATGTTGTCAACGATGATAATGATGTATTATTAGGCAATGATGATGATGATAATGTTGACGACGATGATGACGTATTAATAGGCAGTGATGATGATGACGTATTGTTAGACAGTGGTGATGATGATGACGATGAAAATGATGATGATAATGTATTGTTAAGCAGTGATGATGATGATGTTGATGTACTGTAATATTAAGCATTGAGGATGATGATGATGACGACGATGATGGTAATGTACTATTAGGCGATGATGATTGATAATGATGTCGATGCATTCTTAGGCAATGATGAAGATGATGATTGATGATGATGATGATGATAAATAGCACTTATACATCGTTACCAAAATTTCACTTTGTTTTTGGCGACATATGCTGATAAAATAACACTTACATATATCCACATTTGGCACTTTACACTACATATATAATCCAGTCCATAAAGTGTAAGTAATTTTAACTATATCATTGTTTTTTTTTACTTTTCAAATATTTACGTCACAAATTAGATTTTTGCTATAATGGCGTATGATAAGGACACTTCTGAACTAGTTAATTAATTAACTGAGTAAATTAACAAAACCACCAATTCAACAGACCCAGAATCCCTGCATAGTCCATCCGAAACAGGGTCGCAACGAGTTACTCCTGCGGCGTAAAGGAGGTGACTGAAAACACACCAGTCACCCCTCCACTTATATACCTCCATTTTCTCTAATTACCCCTCGATTTCAACCATTATCTATCAATCGCTGCGGTAGAAAGTGGCTGTTTATTTTTTATTTTTGTCTCAGCGCTAATATGATCTCCCGTTCTTTTTTTTTTCTTTCTTTTTTGTGGCAAATTCTCGGGTGCGTCATTAACTCTTATCAAATTAGGAGTAATCGCGAGCATCGAACTCCCCAGCCTTGATAATACGGTTAATGGTGTAATAAGCGACCCTGACACAGCGGGTAAGATGGTTGGGATTGGAACATCTCCTTAAGCGCGCTAAATAGGCAGCTTTTTCGCGAGTTGAAGCTTAGCCTTAAACTGTGTGTGTGTGTGTGTGTGTGTGTGTGTGTGTGTGTGTGTGTGTGTGTGTGTGTGTGTGTGTGTGTTTTGCGACCTTGTTTAGTTTTAAAATATTCAAACGTAATGCACGTCATGTCCGCTGTTTTAACGCACGAAAAGTTTAAAATTACCTTCGCCATTTTCGTGATTGCTTTGTTGGCAGGTATGCAACGTAGAAAAATAATGAGAGAGAGAGAGAGAGAGAGAGAGAGAGAGAGAGAGAGACGTAACTGCAAACTCAAAACGTCGAAGATTTGCCAGCCTCTACCCAGTGCCAGTCAGTCGGGGGCGGGGTCAAAGGTCAGAGTGTTAATTTTGAAACTAGAGCGCGTAATAGGGAAGGCAGACCGCGAAATCGGAATAGTTTAATAGGCTGAGGGTGTCGGGAGAGGCAGTTGGGTAAGATGAAGGTGGTTATTCAATTATTTCGTGGGTATTGCGTCTGTTTGTTTATTTGTGGGTGTTTGTCAGTGGTGTGTGTGAGAGAGAGCGAGAGGGAAAGAGAGAGAGAGAGAGAGACCTACATGTATCAAATCTACCCAAACATACCCTTATCTACCACACTCCGTCCACCAGCTAACCACTTATCCTGCAGCCTTATCGTTACCTCACTCCATATCACTGCAACAGCACGTAGACTCTCTCTCTCTCTCTCTCTCTCTCTCTCTCTAGGCGATTTTATTCTGCGTAGGAGATAGTCGTAGTGAAGAGATTAGGTCACCATGAACTATTTTATTTTATTTCTTTATTTATTTGCATTTTTATTAATTTTATTGTATTTTTATTTTTTGTATTTTTTATTTACTTGTATTTCATTTATTTATTTATTTATTTATTATATTACATTTTATTTGTTTTATATATATTTATTTGTTATTTTAATTTCTGTATTATATTGTAATTTTATTTTTTGTTATATTGTATTTTTATTTATCTAATGTATTTATTTTTAATTATTATATTGCATTTATTTTTTATTTATTGTATTGATTTTATTTCTATTTATTTATGCATTGTATTTTTGTTTCTTTATTGTATTTATTTTTATTTATTCTTGTTTATCTACTTATTTGTATTTTCCCGCCAGACGACCCCTTCACACCGATGACGTCATATCCGCTTTCCTCCCGCCACTCCAAGACGGTTTCCCTCACCTCAGACGATTGGCGCTGGGGGGGGGTGGATGCAGCGTTCATTAGTCCCTATACACCCTCAATACGCTGAATAAAAAGCGTCTGGTAGGGGATAAGTGGAAATCATGCTCTCTCTCTCTCTCTCTCTCTCTCTCTCTCTCTCTCTCTCTCTCTCTCTCTCTCTCTCTCTCAACCCCAGCCCCCCAAAACAGTGCTCATTACCATCATCTATTTTATTTCGCCTTTTCTCATTTCTCGTCCTCAGTACAACTCAAGCATATTGAAGGAGGTGTATTGGACTGATATTATTATATATCTCTTATCACCAGGCGCCGATAAGAGATAGGCGGACTGATAGGAAGCGAGATATAATTTTTCTTTTCAATTACTTCTCTCTAACTTGGCCTAAAATTGCCTTCCCTCCTTCCTTTTCAGTTACTTCTCTCTAACTTAGCCTAAAATTGCCTTCCCTCCTTCCTTATCAATTACTTCTCTCTAACTTGGCCTAAAATTGCCTTCCCTTCTTCCTTATCAATTACTTCTCTCTAACTTTGCCTAAAATTGCCATCTCTCCACCTTGAATGCTGAGTTGTGGCAGTAGATTAACGCTAGAATATGCTCCTATACTCTTTTCACCCTAACTTGGCCTGAAATTGCCATCTCTCCACCTTGAATGCTGAGTTGTAGCACTAGATTAACGCTAGAATATGGTGCTTTACTCTTTTCACCATAACTTGGCCTAAAATTGCCATCTCTATCTTGAATGCTGAGCTGTAGCAGAATATTAATGCTAGAATATGATGCTAGTCACGAAGAAGTGCTACGAGTAGGATGTAGTCCCAGAGTGTTGTGTGTCACTGAGCTACAAGCTAAAGGACGAAAACCTTGGCCAGGCTAAAGTGATAGGAGTGTTGGATGATTTAGGAGATTTTTTTTCCATGTCTGTTAACAGACGAATTTAATTAATTTGGAAGAGCAGCCATGTTGTAATAATAAGAACAATGATGATGATGATGATAATAATAATAATAATAATAATAATAATAATAAAAATAAAAACTAGAGGGGCACTGAGAGAGCGCATACCTCCGCCAATGACGGATCCGGATCCTTCCCATGACCACAAAATGTCACCGAATTTCGTTGAGAACTTTTGGAAATATGGTGTGAACAAACAAACAAAATTTCAGATCACAACCAAAATCCAGTCAATTGTTCGGTGGGCCATACCCTACCCCTCCAAAAAATTTCAGTAAAATCCGTTTGTAACTATTTCAGTAATCCTGCCAACAGACAGATGGACAAACAGACAAACCAACCAGAGTGTGGTAAAACATGACCTCCTTGGCGAAGGTAATAACTAGAACAACATAGAATTGTCCAAGGCCAGTTTTGATAAAGAAAAACTTCCCCCAGCCATTGCCTACTAAAAGCCGAGCTGTAAACGAACCTCGTGGTCAGAGTCACCTTAGATCATCACAGTCTATAAGTCCACCAAGTTTGGTGGCTCTAGCTTGAATCCTTCGTGAGAAATTAAGTAACATTCGAAATATCCGGGCAAGTGCGATCTCGCAGAATAACCAGCCATTAGAACCATGCTCCTTTCTGCACTGCGTCCGCCTCAAGGCTATATTGTTTTAAAATTTCAGCGTCCTGGCATCAGCAGTTCTCGAGATAGCATGGCTGACTCACTTTTCTGTATTCCTGATAATATTCGGAGACCCGGTTGACGGATTGCCACCGAATTTGGCTAAAAGAAACGGACATCTGTCCAACTAAGTTGACCAAGTTTGACGGGTCTAGGCCAAATGGGCATAGAAACATCTGAATTATAGAATATGTAAGAATAATAATATTAACAAGAACACCACCCCGTACGGGATTATGGCGTCTGGCAGTAGATAGATAGATATACCAAACCTTTCCACACGGATGTAGGAAGTTTTAACAATGCCGGTGATAATGATTAACAGTAACAAGATAATGAAGGTTCTACATATTTTTAATCGTTGATCACCATGACAGGCATGGTGTCAGGGCTGCCGGTGAAAATGGGGGTTGATCGGCTGATGTCATGTTTTGGTATCAGCGGATCCTGTTTATGAAGGATTGGAACCTGTCTGAAGGATCAAAGTGTCTGTAGCCGTGAATTGTCAGAAATCTGTGTGTGTGTGTGTGTGTGTGTGTGTGTGTGTGTGTGTGTGTGTGTGTGTGTGTGTGTGTGTGTGTGTGTGTGTGTGTGGAGCAATGGAATAATTGTGTGTGTGTGTGTGTGTGTGTGTGTGTGTGTGTGTGTGTGTGTGTGCGAGAAAGGGAGGCCCGTCATGTTAAAGGGGAAACAGGAGCACATAAATAATAATAATAATAATAATAATAATAATAATAATAAATCTCTCTGGCAAGATATGGAAACTCTTGCTTTGGCTGTGATGTAGGAGCAGATAATTTTAATAAGATACCGTTATTTCTCTCTCTCTCTCTCTCTCTCTCTTGTCGGTTACTGTAAAGTGATGTGTTATGGAATATTTTGTTTAAAGTAATTAGTTTAAAACCTGGTCTGCTACATGCTTCTTCAATAATGACGTTTTAAAAATAAGGGCGTATCAAAATTAGCGGTATTCTTTTAAATGTTGTTGTTCTGCTTTTAGGGCAGAAGTAAACATTTTTTTATCGTTTGGTTTAAAAAGTAAAATATCTGTAAAATTTTGGTTTTCAGAGGGAGTGTTATTTATGAGCTGGCTTTGACCTTCATGTTCCGACCATTAGAGCAGTTTGTATTACATTTTCTTTCTTCCGTTTTCTTTTTTTTTTTCGTTGTGCTACTCCCAGACGATTTTATTCATCTTAGGACAGCAGTTAAGTAATGAAGGGGTTATAGGAGGTTGTAACTAACTCTTTTAGGAGAGAGAGAGAGAGAGAGAGTTTAGCCTGAATAAAATGGTATGTAAATAACAACGAATTAAGTATTGAGAGAGAGAGAGAGAATCAGCTTGATATAAATCACCAATAACTAACAACAAGCAAGAAGCGGTGCCAATGCACAGCAAACCCGTCCCCGGCTGTCATTTTAGTGGTGACGTATTAACACAACAGGATATAGTCAGTGATGTCACATACCAAATTTGGAGTAAATCAGTTGAAAATTGACGATTTTATGCCTATCTTAAATTTTAGGCCCGACCCACCTGACATTGACCCCCCCCTACCAGTAACTGGGGGGTGACCCCCTTGATGTACTGAGGCATGTTATAGGATGCAGATTTGAAAGATGCAAATTTAGGTTTTGGTTTCCTGTTGGTATGACAAACTTAAAAGGAGTTATGGCGAAAAAACGATATATATATATATATATATATATATATATATATTTTTTTTTTTTTTTTTTGGGGGGGGGGGGCCTACAGCCTGGGCCTTGGCCCAGTTTTGCCCAAAATTTAATCAGGTGAGCAGGTCATAGCCTATCATCCCTGTAGTTTTAGTCAAAATTGCACCAACAATTTTCACGTAGTTGTTAACAGACATACAGACAAAAACAAAGAGACAAGCCGAGTGAAAACAGTACCCATCCCTGAGCGACGGGTAATTAACTCAGATGAAAAAAAAAAAAATGTGTTATCGGGGTTGCAGTGGTGTTGTGCATTCCCTTTCCTCCCTATCATGACCCACTGATAAGAGATAAGCGTGTTGTCAGGGCGCACAACAAGCATGGGGGTAGTGTGTCTGGTGTCTTCCGTGTTAGGTGGTTGGTCGGCGCGTAACGGACAAGGAAAACATCGGACACTTCCTTAGACTCGTGCAACCGTCTAATGTGAAATCCAGGTCCCCATTTGGGTCCCCATTTTCGTTATACTCAGCCCCCGGCCGATAGGTGTTCTGGGAATGTATTGGCGATGGATCGTGACCAGTTTGTAGGATAAAGAAATCTCCACTGCAGTGATACATACATATATATATATATATATATATATATATATATATATATATATATATATATATATATATATATATATAGAATGTATTTGTCGTCGTTTGTGAAATATTTTGCTATGTTAGTGAAGATGAAGTTTCAAGTCATGTACTGTACACCGTAGTTATTATCTGGAGTGGTTTCGTCTGGTTTTATTTTTTAGGTGTGACCTCAGGGATAAGGGACTGAGTAGAGAGGCTGCCAGAGAACGAGCAGCATGGAGAGCCGCCATTAGGTGACCAAGGCCGACGCAAGCAAACATGTTCGATTCTTTATAAACGACACGAACGAGACAAATTAGTTTGGTTCTGAAGTGATTGGCAGCTGTTTAACCGAAGACAAATCCACGAACACTGTTACACACAAATTATGCGTTATCAGAAATCATGGGGTGTGATTGTATTTATTTGCTTTACAATTCACTCTAGTTTGGTTGTTAAGTGTTTGATTGGCGAGTGTTTGAAACAGTGTATATGGAGGGATCATCACCTTGCACGATGGTGGCCCTGTAAGTGGGGGGGGGAGGGGGGAAGAGCGAGCCTAAGCTGGGTGATGTGAGACCCCCCATCTCTCTCTCTCTCTCTCTCTCTCTCTCTCTCTCTCCCAAAGCACTGTTCAGAAGCTCAAGCAGTAGTACGGTATTGTCAGTATCATAAACCGTAAAAAAAAAAAAAAAGGAAGAAAGAAAAGAAAAAGAAAGAAATGTAAAAGAATGTTGTGTTTCATATTCTGGGTGTCCTGAATCGTGAGGTTAAGGAAGCTTATGTCCACATTTTCCTTCGGAGGAGATGAGAAAATTCTGTATTAAAGTCAGCATACTGTGTCTCCATATCATGAACCACGCCACAGAATGAAGCTGGTGGGGCTAAAAATCTTCACTCGATAAGTTTTGGAACAATATTTCACTCTTAGCACCATGAGTCTCCTTCCCAGTGTGATATTAGGAGGTTGCAAGTGAATTTCTGTGTCACCCAACTTTGAAAATAAAGCTAATAAAAATCATGTTTATTAGTAATGTTCTGAATGATCAAACATGTAAAATCAATCTATCCCTTGTAAGAATAGTGAACATATTTTATTTGAAGGGATGGTCGTTTTCTGATTCGTGGTGGGTACTTTTGCACAGCTATTTTCATGGGTCATCATCCCCTTCACTTGGAACACTGCTGAATGGGCGAAAACAAAAGGAGATAATCTTATACACAACTTTGGCTTAAAGTCTGTCAATCTGAAACCAGGCGTCAGGTCAGTTTGTTGATGTGCAAATGAGAATTAGGTAAATGTATAATACAAGAAACAGTTATAAAATTGGTGTACGAACAGGAGAAATTGTTAAAAAAAGGCAAACTAATATAAATAAAGAATAAAATTGGTTTACGAACAGGAGAAATTGTTAAAAAAAGGCAAAATAATATAATTAAAGAATAAAAGTAGTGTACGAACAGGAGAAGTGTTAAAAAGGGCAAAATAATAGAAAGAAGAATAAAATTAGTGTACGAACGGGAATCTATCTATCTATCTATCTATTGCCAGACGCCATAACCCCGTAAGGGGTGGCCATTTGACTTTGAGTTATTTGTTTTACGGGGAGGGGCACTAACCCTCCACCAACCCACGTGTTGACACGTAGGGAGCACGTATGGTTTGGTTATATGGATACCACCCGGCGTTGTAAATGGTTTTTTGGATTACAGGAAACCATTTGGCTTGTCACTCCGTGTAAAGCCACCTGTAAAGGAAAGAAAAGCAATAAGAAGCGACAGGAAAGATGGGAGAGATAGGAAGAGAGGAAGGCAGGCACAGAAAAAGAATGACAAAGGCTAAGGAAGAAGTAGGCAACACTACGTCAAGTGAGTGGATGAAAATTTGTTAAAAAAGGCAAAATAAGTAAAAGAGTGAATGAATGTAAAGGAAGTGAAGCATTACAGAAAACGCAACAAAACAGCCATAATGAGAGAGAGACACCCGGTACTACACGTGAAATAATACCAAGTGTTTAGAAAAAGAGGGAAACGAGCGAAAAGAAGAGCAAGAGAGGACGCTGGAAGAAGAGCTGAAATGTAGAGAGAAAGAGAGAGAGGAAAAAATAGAGGTAATAAATAGAG
Organism: Coenobita brevimanus; assembly: GCF_032717465.1. Classification (NCBI taxonomy): domain Eukaryota; kingdom Metazoa; phylum Arthropoda; class Malacostraca; order Decapoda; family Coenobitidae; genus Coenobita; species Coenobita brevimanus. The sequence goes on from NC_136992.1 coordinate 26,643,639, forward strand.
AGAAAGAGAGCAGCGCAGTCAACTTAGAAGAATGAGTGGGAGTTCCTCAGGTAAGTTTTATTTATTTATTTGTTTTATTCTTAGCTGGGTGCCTTGTTTTTGGTTCTCTCTCTCTCTGGAGGATTTTGGATGAAGAGCAGCTTGTAGTTGAAAAATCATGTTAAACCTTCCTTCACTCCTATGACTTATTTTGTCTTCATATTCCCAGACGATTTTATTCACCGAAAGGATGTCTGGTACTGAAGGGGTTAAATTTGCACTACAGGAGGAGGCCCAGTGGGGGACAAGGACGACGGCTTGTACTACGAGGCGCGGTACGACTACGAGGCCACACGAACAGGCGATCTCAGCTTCAGCGTCGGGGACAATCTGATGGTGACGGGGCCCCGGGCTGGCTCCTGGTGGCTGGCGACCAATGTGAGGACAGGACAGACAGGCTACATCCCCAGCAACTACGTCAACTCGAGGGCGTAAGTGCAAGAGAGGCAGAGTTAGCATTAAAGCGGTCGTTCTTAACCACAGAGTCGCGACCCAAAACTGGGTTGCCGGCCACATCAAGTAGGTCGGCCAGGATGTTCTGTGATTGTCCAAACTTTCCTGTGTAGTTCATCAATTGTCTGCACTGAGAATCCGCGATGCCCACAGCGTACTTTACTGTGATTCAGATAAGGCTTTATTGTAGAGAAGGAGGTTGAGATGATTGAACCTTCTCATTTCGTAAGCCATATAGTTGTTGTCTGCCTTAGTAATCATTACCTGAGGTAATACCTGACGAAGTAAACATTTCTTTTAAAAATATGAAAGGAAGGAAGGCCCCAGGAGAAAATGGAACAGAAGCAGATTTACTGTTGGATGCAGGAGTAGAAGTACAAAACAGGCTCATCCTCTTGTTTACTCATTGTATAAAAAGGAAGAAAATTCTCAAAACGTGGTGCAGTGCAATAGTTATTTTACTTTTCAAAAAAGGCGACTCGAAAGATCTTAGTAATTATCGACCCATTAGCTTATTGTCAGTCATTTACAAACTCTTCACTAAAGTCCTTACTAACAGAATAACAACTAACGTGGAAGAAAATCAACCTCGTGAACAGACAGGATTCTGAAGCGGGTATTCAGCTACTGATCCTCTACACACAATGAATTATCTAATTGAGAAAACTGCAGAATATAATAAACGCCTGTGCTTAAGTTTTGTTGATTATGAAAAGGCATTCGACTGAGTGGAGCACATAGCAGTTATAAATTCATTGTGAGAACAAGGAGTAAATGAGAACATCGAAAAATTGCTCGAGGACATAATTATATAAAAAGGGAACTGCTACAGTTAAATTACATAAAGACTCAGATGAAATTAAGATTGAGAGGGGTGTGCGTCAGGGAGATACAATTTCTCTGAAATTATTTACATGCCTAGAAAGTATTTTCAGAAAGCTAGACTGGGAAAACAAAGAGGTAAACATAGATGGAGAAAAGCTAAACCATTTAAGATTTTGCAGATGACATTGTCCTAATCTCGTAAACAACAGAGACATTGCAAGAAGTGTTAAGTGGCCTGAACAGGGAAAGTCGCAAAATAGGGCTAAAGATTAACCAGAGTAAAACTAATGCCTAATCCAAATGCACCAAAGAGCGTCATCAGAATAAGCGAAGAAATTCTGGAAGAAGTTGAGGAATATAATTATTGAGGCAAATACTAAAATTAACGAAAGACTATGATAATGAAATAAAAAGACGCATTACAGTTGGATGGAAAGCTTTCGGTAAACGTAGAGTTATTATGAAAAGTAGCTTGCCAGTATGTATGGAACGAAAAGTGTATAACGAATGTGTAATTCCGGCAATGACGTACGGTTGTGAGACCTAAAAATTGACAAAATCGATAGATTATCAACTGATCCGTTCTCAAAGGGCAATGGAAAGGTTAGTGTTGGGAATATCTTTAAGAGACAGGAAAAGAACAACTTGGGTGAGAGCAGACTAAAATGATGGCATTATAGAAGTTATAAGGGAACAGAAATGGAAATGGGCAGGTCATGTGGCAAGAATAAGGGATAACTGATGGAGCAAGAGGCTGACTACCTTGACTCCATGAGATATTATGCGTAGCAGAAAAGGGCCCGACAGGAGGCACAGGGATGAGATAGAGAAGTCTGCAAGGAAACATAGCAGAGATGGCTAAGTCAAGGAATTCGTGGAGAAGGTTGGGGGAAGCGTTTGTTGAGCAGTGCACTTGCAGTGGCTGATGATGATTTGGATATATATATATATATATATATATATATATATATATATATATATATATATATATATATATATATATATATATATATATATATATATACAAACTTACAAAATACCATCCGTTGTGTTGCTGGTAGTTTACAGCTCACTAAGTGGATTCGTCTGCTGTTTTGATTGTTATCAAGGACGACTTCTAAGCAAACCACGACCTGGATGCCAAGCTAAGCCATAAAGAAACCATAAGGCTATGCCTGAATACTTGGGACAGTGTGTGTGTGTGTGTGTGTGTGTGTGTGTGTGTGTGTGTGTGTGTGTGTGTGTGTGTGTGTGTGTGTGCGTGCGTGCGTGTGTGTGTGTGCGCGCGCGCGCGCGTTAATAGCATACATATGTAAACTAGATGCATACCGGTGAACCAAGATATATTTGTACATGTTTTATAGTTATGGATGAAGGTATTGAAGTACACAGCCACGAAATTACGAGGTAGTGTCATGTGATTGTTTTATGTTATTTCGGGCTGTCATGATACAAAATAAAGTTTAAGGTTAATGTGTCATATTATCGATTAATTATTGCACCATCTTCTTTAATAACCTTGATGTATTTCCTTGATGATGGGGTCGCAGAAAGGTTAAGAGACTGAATTGGATTGAGGAAGACGAAGAAAAAGGAAAATGAAAGAACAAAAAAGAAAGAAACAAGCAAAGAGGAGTAAAAGAAAAGCTATACAACTGGATTATGAAGAAAAAGGAAGAAACAAAGAATGAAAGAAAAAGGAAGAAGCCTTGGAGCCAACCACAAATACTGGCTACCGCAAAATGACCGATGATCCAAGAGCCCACTGATAACCCTGCCTTCACGCGGTTCCTACTTATCATATTCTTATCTTTAATCATCGGTATTGTTATCAGAGGCCGTGGCAGATGATAACAGAGTAATTTCTAAGGACGCCATGAAAATATACTCCTTTTTCTTTAACTTGGCCCAGATTCTCCTTATTCCGTAGCCTGTTTTACATATTGACAGAAAGACAGTGTTATGGCAGTACATTCTTTCCATAGCACTTCTTCGTGACCGGCATCGTATTCTAGTGTTGATCTCTTGTAACAGCGTAAAGTTCAAGATGGAGAGAAGGCAATTTTAGGACAAGTTAGAGTAAAAGGAGAATAGTGAGATAATTTTGACTTCGAACTCCCCCCTCCCCCCTTCTCTCTCTCTCTCTCTCTCTCTCTCTCTCTCTCTCTCTCTCTCTCTCATTACGTTAGGTTCCACAGAGCCATTGGTAAATTTCCACTCTTTTTCCCTTTCAGTTCAACACAGCAGAGAACATCAGCAGCAACAAAATCATTCTCCTCCTCCTTCTCATCATCATCATCATCATCATCATCAACTTCAGCATCAACAACAGGTAGGCGAGCAGGGAGTAGGTCACCTGTAGGCAGATCATTTACCTGAGGATTCGTAGAAGAGGCTGAGTTATGCTGAATACCCGGACGAAGCCTGATTTAGTTTACCAATCCTACCCGGGCTGTGTGTGTGTGTGTGTTTGCTTTAATTCCTTGGCTGTTTGATGGATTTGAATGAAACTTCCCAGGTGAGTTCGTCTGGTTCCTTCCACTATATAGGCTACAATATTCCAACCATTATTTTTAGGGGGTCAGCACACACACACACACACACACACACACACACACACACACACACACACACACACACACACAGTTTGAATTACCACTCACAGAGCCTCCCCACTCATATAAATTCATCACAGACCCCTTACCCAACTCACCTGTGCTGCACTCACCCTTCCTCGCCATTGTCTTCCCACTCACCCTCCCCACCACTCTTCCAGCCCTCCCACTTCCCAGCCTCATCATTCACCCTACCGATATCACCTCTCTAGCTTCTCCAACGCTGCTCCCACTCCAGGTTCAACTCGAAGGGTGAGGGCCATCAAGGACCACACCTCGCCCCCTCCCAACTGCCTGTCGTTCAAGCAGCACCAGAGGATTGAGTTGATCGGGAAGGAGGAGGGAGGCTGGGTGAAGGGTAGGCTGCTGGGGTCCACTGGGGATGACGCAGAAGGACTCGTGCCACTGGACTGTGTGGCTGAAGAGTCCTCACTGCAGGGACACGAGTAAGTCCATAGATATGCAGATGATCCTTTGTGTCAAGTTGGGAAAGTTGGGTGGAAAATATGAACAGGTTAGAGCTTGAGTTCTTTATTTCTTCGTACGTTTTGGGGTACACAAAATCCGAAACATTAAAGATGAAAGAAGAGCATTCGTGAGCCGAATGCTAATTGCCCACCAGAATGTTCCGTTGGCCAAATTCAAGATTTTGGCCACATCTTGATACCCTGAAGGTTTCATATTTATAGCTCAAGCCATTCGTGAGATATAATGGTGCTAAAGGCGGGTGATAAAAACTGGTGGCTCAATCGGTAGGGAGGTGGCCTGCAGTCCTAACGGACCCAGGTTCGAATCCCGGCTGGGGCAGGGAACAGTTTAAGGATTTGAATTTCATTAAATCAGGCTTTACTAATCTACCAGAAGACCCGCCAACATGTCGTAAAAATACCCCCGCTAATACTAGTACACCAGTCCTGTATGAACAGCCCTAGCATGTATTCAATATGGACTGTGGGTGTTAGCGCCGAAGTGGTGACATGTAGAGGTGTATGGTATGTAGGAGGACTGCTGGGCCTTGATAGCAGGCTGTGAAGCCTATGCCCAGAGTCGGACACATAAAAAAAAAAAAAGAAAAAAAAAAATTTTTGGTGATCTTGACCGCGAGTGCCCATTTTCGAACACGTCCAAGATTTTGGCCATATCCTGATACCCTGAAGGTTTCATGTTGATAGCTCAAGCCGTTCAGGAGATACAGTATAATGGGAACACACAAACACACACACACACACACACACACACACACACACACACACACACAAAATAAACAGATAAACAGTGTCCCCGTCTCAGGTGGTACATGGGCCGGATATCAAGGGAGGAAGCGGAGACCCTGCTGAACGCCACGGAGAACCGCCGCGACGGGACCTACCTCGTCAGGGACTCCACCCAGTCCACCTCAGGATACACCATCTCAGGTTAGCACTCCTGCTGGTGCTCTGTAGGCAGTTTGTTTTTATCTGGCAAAATTCAGTCACTTCATGCATGCTAAGTCACCGTTGCATGAAGTTCTGAGGTAGGAATGAGTCTCCTTGGTTACTTGTCAAATCGGCCCTCTAGATTAACTACGGCTGGTCATCAACTGAGCTGAAAGGGATTAGGGATTATCATCGTATTAAAATAAGTTCTTGTCTAATCCTGGAATTATAGGGAGATATGCTAAGCTTCCTAATCCCTCTCAGCTTAGTTGATGGCCAAGTGTAGTTAGGTGGGAGGGTTGACATGACTAGGAACCAAGGAGACTCATTCATACCTTAAAACAGTCTCTTAGAATCTCATGCCATCACGACTCAGTATTCAAGGCGTGGTAGTGACCCAGTTCCGTCAGATAAACAAACATCCTAGTGATGGGACAGTAGATGATGATGATGATGATAAAGATGTTGATGATGATGATGATAAAGATGTTGATGATGATAATGATAGTGTTGATGATGATGATGATTAAGGTGGTGATGATGATGATAAAGGTGTTGATGATGATGATTAAGATGTTGATGATGATGATGATGATTAAGGTGGTGATGTTGATGATGATGATGAAGGTGATGATGATAAAGGTGTTGATGATGATAATGATGATGATATAGGTGTTGATGATGATGATGATAAAGGTGTTGATGATGATGATAAAGGTGTTGAGTCTGGTGAATGTTGATGGTGGAGAGTGGAATCTGAAGCAGCTGCTGTTTGCAGATGATACTGCACTGGTGGCTGATTCAGAGGAGAGATTGAGACAGTTGGTAGAGTAGTTTGGAAGAGTGTGTGAAAGGAGGAAATTGAAAGTAAATGAGAATAAGACTAAAGTGATGAAGTGTACGAGGTTGGTAGATGGTAGGGGGATGAATATAGTTTTGAACGGCGAGTTGCTTGAGGAGGTAGAGTGTTTTAAATATCTAGGGTCACATGTTGCAGTGGATGGAAGAATATGTGCAGAAGTGAAGTTTAGAATAAATGAAGTAGGAAAGGTGCTGGGAGGAATGAAAAAAGTGTTTAGATGTCGTTCGCTTAGAATGGATGTAAAGAGAAGGCTGTATGAGGGTGTTGTGGTACCGACTGCATTATATAGGGCTGAAACATGGAATATGGGTGTAGCAGAGAGGAAAAGATTGATTGTAATGGAGATGAGGTGTCTGAGGAGTATTTGTGGAGTGACGCGTATGGATCGAGTGCGGAATGATGAAGTGCGAAGGAGAACTGGAGTTGTTCGGGAGATGGCTGGTAGAGTTGAGCAGAGGGTGTTGCGATGGTTTGGGCATATGGAGAGAATGGATAATGAGCGATTGGTGAGAAAGATAACTAGATCTGATGTAAGAGGTGTAAGGCTGAGAGGAAGACCACGAATAGGATGGATGGACAGTGTGAAGAGAGCGCTGGATGCGAGAGGGATGTCTGTTGAGCAAGGAAGAGTGGCTGTGCGTGACAGAAATAAATGGAGAGAAATTGTGATTGAATAAGTGATGACGCAGCCCTGAGGGGATATTCTCCCGCATTTGGTCTGGTCAGCTATTTCAGGTCAGGTGCGGGTAAGGGGATGAGTCTGTTATGATGTGGCAGGGGTAAACCAGTTCTGCTGTTGGGCCCTGCTGCGGATGTCACTGATTGCATTGTGCAGTTGACCCTTGTGCGGTGTGGTGCGGTGAGGATCTGTCCGTTCTCCCCTTTGGGGCTAAGATGCGAATGAATGTGTTTGAATGGATGAGTAAATGGGGAGTGTGTCGTCCTGTCTCGGCTACCTCCCTTTCCGCGGGGGAAGCAGCCTAGGTATATAGATAGATGATGATGATGAGAAAGGTGTTGATGATGATGATGATAAAGGTGTTGATGATTATGATGATTAAGGTGTTGATGATGATGATGATAAAGGTGTTGATGTTGATGATGATGGTGATGATGATAATAATAATAATAATAATAATAATAATAATAAGTGCATCTTGTTCATGTGCATTCCAGTGTACAGCGGGGGGGAGGTACTGCACTACATGATTCACGCCGCTGGCAATGAAGGGGTGTACCTGAACAAGAGTCTGCCTTTCCCCACCCTGCCCGCCCTCCTCGCCCACTATTCAATCCACCCAGGCCTCTCCTTCACCCTCACCACCCCAGCAAAGGTATAATTAGCACTCTCAGGCTCAAGGGACTCACTGGGAGGGATATATAGTTGTTATTTGGTGTTAGTTGATAAAAAAGACTAGAGTTGTCCTGATCAGAAATGGGTAAAGCTTTGCCAAATATTGATTGTCTGAAGTAATGATCCAAGTGCAGTCAGTAAGAATAAATTAAATTCTCTCTCTCTTTCTCTCTCTCTCTCTCTCTCTCTCTCTCTCTCTCTCTCTCTCTCCAGATTCACAAGAAGTCATTGCAGTGGTTTGGCGTATGTTTCAGACTGGAATGATTATAGATATTACTTACCGAGTGTCATCCATGTGTGTGTGTGTGTGTGTGTGTGTGTGTGTGTTCTGGATTGTATTTCCCCCACCTATAGAGGAAAAAAAGGTCAGAATAATGATTTCTTTTTAAACATCCCAGATTTATTTTCATACGGTATGTTATAGCAAGAATCCGGTGATATTGGGGAAAAAAAATGTAATCACATATTCCTTGCTTGTCATTGAGGCAACTAAAAAGGAGAGGATGGTTGATGTTGTTGTAGAGTAACTCCGGTCAGTCTGGCCGAGCAGACCCATCATCCGCTGGCAAGCAACATCCTGGAGATCCATCCTATGCAGTGATTCTATGTTTCCTTGCAGCAGGCAGCACCTAGCCACAGGGAGGTGCAAGGACGCATGTGAAGGTTTGGTTCCCAGATGGACGCTGCATTTGCGTCTCCACTCTTTTCACACGGACACTGTAGTACGCTTCACATCACCCCGTTATTTGGTTATATGGCTACCACCCAGCGTTGTTAATAGTTTCCAGGGTTACAGGAAACAGGCTTGTCACGAAGGGGAAAGATGAGAAATAAAGATTGGCAGGAAGGATGAGAGAAACAGGGAGAGAGGAGGGCAGACAGAAAAGGTATAATAAAGTGAAGGAAGAAGTAGGTAGCACTACATCAAGTGAGTGGATGATTGTCGCCAGCACCACGGTGGGGAATTCCACTGTCCTCTTAAATTTATACTTGCCTCACGATGATGATGATGATGATGATAATGATGATGTTGATGATTATAGTGGTGCTGACGATGATGATGATGATGATTATAGTGATGATGTAGATGATGATTATAATGGTGATGTTGTTGATGATGATGATGATTATAGTGGTGATGATGATGACGACCATTATAGTGGTGATGATGATGGTAGTGATGATGTTCATGATGATTATAGTGGTGATGATGTTGATGATGGTGGTGATGATGATGATAGTGATGATGATGATGATGATGACTGTAGTGGCGATGATGATGATGATAGTGATGTTGATGATGATGACTGTAGTGGCAATGATGATGATGATGATAGTGATGATGATGTTGAGATTGATGATAGTGATGTTGATGATGATGGTTATAGTGGTGATGATGATGATGATAGTGATGATTTTGAGATTGATGATAATGGTTATAGTGGTGATGATGATGGTAGTGATGATGATGATGATGATGATGATAGTAATAATGTCCTTACCCCAGCGACCCGTATCTCCAGTCAACCTTTACTTATTAATTCTCCACTAACCTCCCTTCCCCACCTAACCTCCCTTCTCCACCTAACCTCCCTTTTACCTAACCTCCCTTCTCCACCCAACCTTCCTTCCCCACCTAACCTCCCTTCCCCACCTAACCTCCCTTCACCACCTAACCTCCCTTCCCCACCTAACCTCCCTTCTCCACTTAACCTCCCTTCCCCACCTAACCTCCCTTCCCCACCTAACCTCCCTTCTCACCCCTCCCCCATCCCGCAGAAGGAGTCCCCGGCAGATGTGAGGGGGGAGGACCCGTGGGAGATAGACCGCGAGTGTGTGGTGCTGGGGGAGATGCTGGGGCAGGGGCAGTTTGGGGAGGTGTACAGGGCCAAGTGGAATGTCGATATTGAAGTGGCAGTCAAGGCTCTTAAGAATGGTACGTAAGACTGGTCACTTTATCTTGGCCTGATTCACCTTAAACTATACTCTGTTCACTTTATCTTGGTCTAATTCACCTTGACTATACTCCGTTCACTTTATCTTGGCCTAATTCACCTTAACTATACTCTGTTCACTTTATCTTGGCCTAATTCACCTTAACTATACTTTGTTCACTTCATCTTGGCCTAATTCACCTTAACTTGGCCTAATAATAAACTCTCCATCTCATCAAGAACAGTACGTGATAAACCCTCTCCACTTTACCTTAGCCTAATATTGAACTCTTCGTCACATCAAGAACAGTACGTGATATACCCTCTTGTGGCAATAGACTAACCCGTAAATATGTTGCTATACTCTGATCACCTTAACTTGACCCAATATTGCCATTTCTCCATCTTAACTGCCGTGTTGTAAAAAGAGATTAACATTTGAATATGGATGAACACTTGGATATGGTGCCAGTCGCGAGAAACTGCTGTGGAAAAAATACAGAGCCGTAGGACTTGATTATTCTGTCATCTAGCTGTAACAATAGGTGAAAGGTAGAATTTGATGCAACTGGTCACGAGGAAGTGCTATGACAGTGATGTTAGAGCCGTGTCATTGCCCTCTTCTGCCACTGAGCTACGTGAAATGAGCTACAGAAGGACGAAATTCTGGGCCAAGTTAAGGTGAAAGGACAGTAAGTGGTAGTGTGTGTGTGTGTGTGTGTGTGTGTGTGTGTGTGTGTGTGTGTGTGTGTGTGTGTGTGTGTGAGGAACAGTGGTGTAAGTGTACCCCATTAGGACTCGTTTGTATCTGACTTTTAACACCCCTAAGACGATACTCGTATTTTTCAGCAATATATGTATAAAGAAAAGACCGAGTAGGTTATTGTCGCTTGAGGGTACAGTGAAGAGTGACAAAAATGATACCTAGATTGAGAAATAGACCATATGAAGTACACCGAGAAACCCTAAATCTCCATGTTAGCCAGGCACAGGTTACGAGGAGATTTGATTCAGAGATTAAAATTTTTCACAGCACATGATAATATGACTGTCATTAAATACTTCACAGTAAATTGGTCGAACTGTACAAGAGGTAGTGGTCATAAAATTATTGGCAAACAGTTTCAGTCACAAAAAGCTAAGCATTTCTTCTTCAGCAAAGTTGTAAAAATATGGAACAATTTGCCCTTCCCTGTAATAAACTGTGACATAGTACTAACCTTTAAAAAATCGCTTGGATAAGTCTCTGCTTCAAACCCCCAACTAAATATGTTCACTCAATACTTTATACTTTTTTTTTTTTTTTTTTTTTTTTTTTTTTTGACAGTCGCAGCACAACATACAGTACATATTGTTGACTTTATATTTCTTTTTCTTCCAGGTAGATAGAGTTGAATATGATTTCCTTTCTTTCTTTCCTGTGAAATTTCCATGACAGCCTTTCTGTGCTTCATGATTGTCCTTCTTACTACTTCTTACCGGTTTCGGGAGCTGTCCATCTTTTCTATCCTTGTCTTTAGCTGATCGAATAGTTTTGTTTGTTATAATCCTCCCCATAACAAACAGCCATGAAAGGAGCAGTGTGTGTGTTGCTCTCTATTTTCCTCTGTACTATATTTAATTCAGATTTGTTAGTGTACAATTATATTTTTCGTGACTACATCCAGGCGATCTTATTCATGTGCAGGAAAGCCCCAGGGTGTGATTGAAGTATAGGACGGATATTATAGTAAGTGGTGAGGTAGGTGAGTGTAGTTAGGGATAGGCTGGATTGGGAGTGCTAGGTATCATCACGATTGAGTGTTTGACGACAGTTGCCTAACCCAATTCAGTCTAACCCAGCCCAGTCCAACCCAACCCAAACCCAAACCTATCCCAATACAACGCAAATCAACTCACCTCACCCTAGCCAAACCCAACCCAACCCAACCCAACTCAACTCAGCCCGACTCATCCCATCCCAACCCAACTTAATTCAACTCAACCAAACCAAATCATACCCATCCCAGTCCAACCAAACCCAACTCATCACAACACAGCTTAACTCATCTCATCTCATCTCAGCTTAACCTAACCCAACCCAACCCAACCCAACCCAACCCAACCCAAACTAAACCAACCCAGCTCAATCCATCCCATCTTACTCCAACCCGCCCCTCTGCACCCTCCTCCCACAGACTGCATGAGACGTAAGGAAATCGTTCAAGAGGGCGCTACGATGCGGCGACTACGACACCCGCGCCTAGTCAAGCTGTACGGGATAGTAAACAAACCCACTGACCAGCCTCTCCTGCTAGTCACTGAGCTGATCCCACGCGGCGCCCTCCACAAACACCTCAGGCATCTAAATGGTAGGTCAGATTTTCTTTGATTGATGTGTTTTGGGGCAGGTGTTTTGTTTATTATTATATTTATGTATTTATTTGCGTTTTAGCAGTTTTTTTAAGGATTGGGTGTATGGGATTTGAGCATTTTTTTTTTACACATTATTTTTAGTTTGGCCAGTTCTGTAGTGATTTTTTGGAAGTCTGTTTCAAGCAATGTTTTTCAGTGGCTGTATTCAGGGTGATTTTTTTTTAGTAACTTTCTGTGTTTGGGGCGAATTCTTTAGTGACTATCAGTGTTTGAGGTGTTTTTTTTTTGTGACTTTCTGTGTTTGGGGTGATTTTTTTAGTGACTGTTTGGGGTGATTTCTTTAGTGACTTTCAGTGTTTGAGCTGTTTTTTTAGTGACTTTCTGTGTTTGAGGTGATATTTTTAGTGACTGTGTTCCGGGTGATTTTTTTAGTGACTGTGTGTGTGTGTGTGTGTGTGTGTGTGTGTGTGTGTGTGTGTGTGTGTGTGTGTGTGTGTGTGTGTGTGTGTGTGTATGCGCGCGCTAGTCCCTACATTAACGTATGGGTGTAAGACGTTAGCATGGCATGAGTGTGTATAATCAAGACCTTTTAATTCAGTCAGTGAGCTTTTGTGGCGCTGAGTAAAGGTAATGTGAAATTCGTGGGAGATATTCGTGTTGAGGTGATGAATTGAGGCGCTGGAGTAAAGATGATGGGAAATTCGTGGACATTATTCGTGTAGAGGTGATGAATTGAAACGCCATCAATGTTTCCGCTCCAGTATTGATTGCGTTTCGTCACCATACTTCGAAATTGATGCATTGATGGTGTAAACAGAGCCGAGGAGGGGTGGAATTGGTAATGCTGAGGAATGTTGGTTGGGTGAATGAAGTGGATAGGGTAAGATAGTGTACCGGTATGATTTATAAAAGATGTGGAGAGAAAGAAATATGTTGGTAAAAGAGAGTGTGCGTAGATGAAGAAGTAATGTGGAGAGAATGGATCCAGGTAGGGTGAAGTGTTTGAACTATGGAAGTGGGAAGATGCACGGTAGACCAACGAGATATAAGGATATGGTAGATGTGTGTGAGAAAGATGGCAGTGTGATTTTACGTATGTGTGATTTCGGATTTAAATTTCACGGACTCAGTTTTTCGAAATGTTACAATGGGAAGGCATTCGGTTTGGTTAGGTTAGGTTAAGTTACGTTAGGTTAGGTTAGATTAGGATAAAAGCGGACGTAGGTTTGCTTGTGTCTGATTTTCTTAATATAACACTACCGCTGTGCATTTCGAAAAATTTAATCCGTGAAATTCAAATCCGCTATCCGTAAAATAACAGTGCCGTGAGAAAGCGAGGTATGGGAGTTGTTGAAGCCTAGGAACTGGCATAAGGTTGACATGGATGGATAAAATATGAGTGAACAAGCACTTGACAAAGGGATGCAACTTGTTTTTATAGTAGTTGACGTAATGACTCGCATGTTTATGTGAAGTGCATCTCTCTCTCTCTCTCTCTCTCTTGACTCGCATGTTTATGTAAGTGCCTCTCTCTCTCTCTCTCTCTCTCTCTCCGTATTAATCGACAAGGGGTGTGATTTTTTTTTTTTTTTTTTTTTTTTTACAAGAGTCCCTGTCCCTAAATTGTCTCAGCACGCCACTGTATATTACGTGTGTGTGTGTATGTGTGTGTGGGGGGGGTGATAATTGTTTCTGATGTGGGGCCATAGTTTTTAAGCCTTGGGTGATTGTGATTGTGTTGACTTGGCGTTCTGTTTTACTGTTGATCTGGTTTTGTGCATTTGATCTTTGGAATCCTGTCTTATCCAAAATTCTGAGGTAGGAATTACAGTGATGATGATGATGACTGATACTGAATAGCCCAGTGCTTATAGTAATGGGAAATGATGATAATAAGAAGATAAGAAGAGGAAGAAGAAGTATTTTTGATCTCATTACCACATGTAGCAGCAAAGAATTACAGTGAATCTCCTTTAATTTCATACTTCCATTGCCTATAGTATTCTAGTGTGGTCTTGTCAAGTATTTCTGCATTCCATATTAGTGTGTCAGTGGTATTCACATTTAATTTCAATTTCTTTTCTTTTGCAAGTCCTTCCTAATTTAGATATACTTTGTGTAGATAGCATTTTATTACCCAACTTGTGCTTTGGTTTTCATACTGGTCCAAATATACTGCTTTTACAAGTTTATTGCTTTGGTCACTCAAAATGTATCAGACATATGATAATTTACTTTGTATGTCTCATGTATATGAGGTTGACGTGCCAATTTCAGCCCCAAGTACACAACCAGGGGTATAATTTGGTGCTCAAAAGATTCCTATATATAAGCCTTGTTTTCTATTATTTGCAGTTTGTTGATTTCGCCTTTGCTGATACACACAGCTTCTGTTGTGTGCAGTATACATGGCAAGGCCACATATTTCCAGAATACTTTTCCTATTTCCACTCGGTTGCAACTTCGTGAGGTTATGGATGTTATCTGATTTACGTACATTTCCGCTTTTTATAGTTGTTTTATGTTCTCCTACACAATCCTTTCCATTTATAATGGTCACTCCGAGGTATTTTATGCTTTGTGTTACTTTTATATCACCAATTTCCTCCGGCTGCTCCTTTTTGTTGTACGCAAGTACTTGGCTCTTTCCCTTGTTTATATTTAGGTTTCGCTGGTATACAAGCTAACTCTAGATCAGGTATACCGAAATTTACAACATTTTCTCTAATACCAAGACCTGGACACCCACAGAAAACGGTCATCCTCACTCTCTGGGGGTACTAGTGAAGATGAGCGCCCAAGTAGCCTCTGGAATGGCCTACCTGGAGGGCGAGAAAGTGATCCACAGAGACCTGGCTGCTCGTAACATCCTCGTAGCCAACAACCTGGATGTCAAGATCGCTGACTTCGGCCTCGCTAGGTTTATCAAGGTGCGGATTTGCCTATTTATTTAGTTTTACTCCGTAATTAGGTACGATGTTTATTTTGTTTTTTATTTATTTTTGTTTATTGATTTATTTTTGTTACATTTGACCGAATTTGCAGGTGTCTTCGTTTTGATTTTCCTGTTGTGTTCTTTTTCTTTCTTTTCTTACGTTTTTCTTTTTTCGTCCCCCCCCTCTCTCTCTCTCTCTCTCTCTTACCCCACTAATCCACCAGCAGAATGACTTGTTCTCTCTTACATCCTGCTTATCTGCCTCCAGGGTGAATTCTACCTACGCCAATCTACCAAGGAGTTCCCGGTAAAGTGGACTGCCCCGGAGTCCCTCGTACACTGCATCTACTCCACCAAGAGTGACGTTTGGTCCTTTGGTATTCTCCTTTACGAGATTTTCACACATGGTGGACTTCCATATCCTGGTGAGAGTTTTTCGTATTGTAAGTTGGGGGGATGGCAGCGAAATGGCATGGGGACAGGGCGACAGGGAGGCGATTGTTTGTGGCCACCCCTTACGGGATTTAGTAGGGCAGTGAAATGGCCGGGGACAGGACGACGTGGAGGCGATTCGTTTGTGGCCAACCCTTACGGGCTTGAGGAAGGCATGGCTGGGGACTGGGCGACATCGAGGTGATTTGTTTGTGGCCACCCATTACTGGATTAAGGAGGGCAGCGGAATGACAGGGGACAGGACGGCGTGGAGGTGATTTGTTTGTGGCCACCCCTTACGGGATTAAGGAGGACAGTGAAATGGCCGGGGACAGGACGACGTGGAGGCGATTTGTTTGTGGCCACCCTTCACGGGATTAAGGATGGCAGCGAAATGGCATGGGAGAGGACGACGTGGAGGCGATTTGTTTGTGGCCATCCCTTAAGGGATTAGGCGTCTGGATATAGATAGATAGATAGATGTGATTTATGTATTTATTTATTTGAGTGAATACAGCTTGTGAGACTAGGAAGTGGGGGAAGAGAGACTGATGGGGACATTTTTGTGAGCTTCTGGGATGAGCTGTGTGAGTAAGAGTGAGCTGAGTGCAGGGAAGGGTGATGATTAGGGGTTAGTGAGACTTCGGGGAGAGCTTCATTAGGATAGAGAACAGAGTGATCAGAGCTGAGATTTTTGAGATGTGGGGGAGAGCTTAGTATGATTTTGTGAGCTTGTGGGACGAGCTGTGTGAGCGTAGGATTGAGCCGAGTGTATTGGAGGGTGATGACGGGGTTAGTGGACTTGGGTGAAAAAAGTCGACTGAATTTTCGTGGCCTGATCAGAGTGTGAGATTCGTGGACAAGGTACCGGTAAATGAATCGCTAATCACACCACATCTAGATTGTGGTGTTCAAATTTGGTACCCAGGCCTCTGTAGGGGTGAGGAGTCTGAGGACGCCTGGTGACTACAAAAAACACTGCTGATTTGGTGCTCGGTTTGGTTTGGTGACGTCACAGAAATTCGCCAATATTGTTATCCTGTTTTGTGTCTCAGTCCCTTAGCGATTATGTGCACAGATAGAGGATTTATTTATTTATTTATTTGTACATTTTTAGTCCAGATGCATGATTACGAGGTCCAAGTACGTTCAGAATTTTCATGTATTGATGGGGGGAATGCTTTCGTTGCGCTGTAATGATACGGTAATGTGTTCAAAAATCAGAGCCATAAAGATTGGAGGAGATTGAAGGGTAGGACTCACGAGGGTCATAGAGAATACTTTGAATATTTATAGGTCACTAACAGAGCTGGAGCTAAGATGAGGAAATAATACTTTGACATAGATGGAAACGGACTAGACATAACTAACGGCTTTGCTTAGAGCCTTAGATCCCTCTGTGAATGTCTGTGAAAGTTTATCCTTCTCCCAGCCTTCCGTTGTTGATATTGAAGTGACTGTTATACCTATCTTAAACTGCCGATAGTGTATTTGTTGTGTCTGTGATGTCTGGTGGAAATTTCTTATCTTTTTAATATTATAAAGCTTAGACAAGTAATATCAGTTGAAAATACGTACAGTAGAAGTGACGTTGAATTGATAAACCACATAATCTGTACTTGATGGTAGTTTGATGGATTAGGAATTTGGTTTGATTTGAAACGAGTATTTCTTTTCTGTGGGGGGAGGGGAAAGGATTCGATCTGGAAGCCGATAAAAGTGTAATTCAACTCATCTCTCATTAGGACATCTCACACCACACTTCATTACTTGACCTAGTCACTTACACATCCACCTTCTCTCCTCCATACTTCACTACCATCATGAAAAATTGTTTACATCATTAAATTGTTATCCACGCAGACTACACCTAACGGAACCCCACAACATTGACCTTGCCGTGTGTGTGTGTGTGTGTGTTTCTTATCTATCACACATCTCTTCTTCAATACTTCCTTCGCGAATTTCCATGCCTTATTTATTGTTATTATTATTATTATTATTATTATTATTGCGTTAAAGGGGTTTACAAGGCAACCAGGGAGGGTAGTGATTATCCTCTTCTCTGCGATGGCGTTTTACCATCCCACCTGACGATTATTTTCAGCAAATAAAATCGTCTGAAAATAGACAAAATTGGGACAGAATTTGGTTGGTCTCTCTCTCTCTCTCTCTCTCTCTCTCTCTCTCTCTCTCTCTCTCTCTCTCTCTCTCTCTCTCTCTCTCTCTCTCTCTCTCTCTCTCTCTCTCTCTCTCTCTCTCTCTCGCGACGATGCCTCACCTCATTCAAGGGTGGGGAAAGAGGTATGGATGATTGTGATGGTGGTGGTGGTGATGATGATGATGATGATGATGATGGCAGTGGTGGTGATGGTGATAATGATGATGGTGGTGGTGGTTGGGGTGGTGATAATGGTGATGATAATGATGATGATGATGACTACGACGACGGTGACGGTAATGATAATGATGATGATGGTGAGGACTACGACGAGGATGATGATGTGATGATAGTGATGATAATGATGATGACGATAAAAATGGTAATAGTAATGATGATGATGAGATTAAAACATACGTCCTCACACTGAAGAGGTTAATATTCAGAGTCGCACGGGGAATCACAGCAACATCTCTATTAACTCTCCCGCCGTGAACACTTTGCGTCAAACTTGCGGACGTGCAGGAAAGGCGTGCAGATAGCGTAGGGGAAAAAAATGCGCATTGCTATCACGGCCGCGTCAGTTTGTTTGCATGGTGGAATTAGGGCTTCGTCACGATGAGTTAGGTGTTTGATGTTAGCTGTCGTTTTAGCTAATATTTCTCTCTCCTAACCTCGCCTAACTTATCGTGACTTAACATAACATAACCCACTCTGATTCTAACCTAATCTAATCCTAGCCTATCCCACTTTAATCTAATTCTAGCCTAGCATAGCCCAGTCTAATCTAATCCTAGCCTAGCATAACCCACTCTAATCCTAGCCTAGCATAAGCCACTCTAATCTAATCCTAGCCTAGCATAACCTACACTAATCTCAACCTAGCCCAGCCTAACCCACTGTAATCTTATAGTATCTTTGCTCAGTTTAATCTCACTTATCCAAATCTACTCCAGTTCGATCCCCTCAAACCTATTCTGGCCAGATCTAGTGTAATGTAACTAAATGTAATCTAGTTTAACATAGCTTAATCTCATCAAACCAAGACAAATCTAATGTAATCTAGACATATATTGTAGCCCAGGGGTTCCAAGTCTTTTTCTGCTGTTTACATCTAATGGTTGGGAAAATCAGTCTCTCTCTCTCTCTCTCTCTCTCTCTCTCTCTCTCTCTCTCTCTCTCTCTCTCTCTCTCTCTCTCTCTCTCTCTCTCTCTCAAACCTAACTCAACCTTGCCCAACCCCTCCTGACCTTACCTATTGTTCAGTCACTTTGACTTGACCAAGATTTTCGTCCTTTTGCAGTATATTTTCCTTAGTTCAGTGTCAGAAAAAAGATAAGATTACTACAGTCTTTTTCTTCTTTCCATGGCACTTCTTCGTGACTAGCACCGTGTATTAGTGTTAGTCTCTTGTAATAGCCCAGCATTCAAGATGGAGAGATGGCACTTTCACGCCTGTTTAAAGTGATTAGAGTGTGACCTACCATACCTAACCTTACCTTACCTTACCTACCTTATTATTACCCGACCTTGTCTTACCCTACCCTACCCAACCCAATGCTACCCTACCCTACCCTACCCTATCCTACCTTACCCCAAGCTGACCTACCCTACCCTACCCTACTCTACCCTGCCCTACCCTACTTTACCCTGCCCTAACCTCAATTAACCTGGCCTAACCTTTCCTACCCAGACCCCAACTAACATCTCTCAGGTGTAAGTATCAAGCCAGTGAGTTTAGACAAAGCTTGATCTAACAAACTAACCTATGCAAATCTAACCTAACCTAACTTAGCCTAACTGAAACTAACATCTCTCAAGTACAAGTAACATGAAAGCTAGTAAGTTGATGCAGAACCTAAAATAATCCAACATAACCTCCAGTAAGTTGATGTAAAACCACTCTAACCTAACCTAACCTAACCTAACCTAGCCTAACTTAAACTAACATCACTCAAGTCCAAGTAACATAAAAGCTAGTTAGTTGATGCAAAACCTAACAGCCTAACCTATACTGACCTAACCTAACCTAACTTGTACTAACCTAATCTCCTCAGGTGTGGGTAGTAAGGTAGCCAGTGAGTTGATCCGGGCAGGTGAGGTGAACAAGTGCCCGCCAGGTTGCCCGTCGCAGGTGTTCGCGCTGATGATGCAGTGTTGGCACCTGGACCCGTCACAACGGCCTGCCTTCGCCACCCTACACCAGCTCATCGGTCACTGGGCGAAGGAGTGGCAGGCGGGGCGATTGTACTGGGCGGAGAAATGAACGTACTGGGCGGAGAAATGACTACTGGGCGGAGAAACGACTGTGCTGGGCGGAGAAATGAACGTACTGGGCGGAGAAATGACTGTATTGGGCGGAGAAATGACTGTACTGGGCGGAGAAGTGGCCACTGGGCGGGGAAATTACTACTGGGCTGAGAAATGACTGTATTGGGCGGAGAAATGACTACTGGATGGAGAAATGACTACTGGGAGGAGAAATGATTGTACTGGGCGGAGAAATGAACATACTGGGGAGAGAAATGACTGTACTGGGCGGAGAAATGACTGTGCTGGGCGGGAAAATGACCACTGGGCGGAGAAATGACACTACTGGGCGGAGAAATGACTGTACTGGGCGGAGAAATGATTGTACTGGGCGGAGAAATGACTTTTGGGCGGAGAAATGACAGTACTGGGTGGAGAAATGACTGTACTGGACGGAGAAATGACTACTGGGCGGAGAAATGACTGTACTGGGCGGAGAAATGACTGTACTGGGTGGAGAAATGACTGTACTGGGTGGAGAAATGACTGTACTGGACGAAGAAATGACTACTGGACGGAGAAATGACTGTACTGGGCGGAGAAATGACTGTACTGAGTGGAGAAATGATTGTACTGGACGAAGAAATGACTACTGGACGGAGAAATGACTGTACTGGGCGGAGAAATGACTGTACTGGGTGGAGAAATGACTGTACTGGGTGGAGAAATGACTGTTCTGGGCGGAGAAATGACTGTACCGGGCGGAGAAATGACTGTGCTGAACATAGAAATGACTGTACCCGGCTGAGAAATGATTGTACTGGGCTGAGAAATGACTACTGGGCGGAGAAATGTTGTACTGGGCGGAGAGATGGCTGCACGGGGCGGAGAAATCTCACTGACACATGTGGACCCGTGGACTTTCAAATTTACCGCCTGGGGAATATCGTGAAGTCAAACGCGGATGTCACCAAAGCCGTTCGTGGGCATCCATTCGCACCACCACTGTCCAAAATTCACGCGTCGTCTGCTGTATTGAACACGGCCAGAACAACAACTCTATTAATAATTCCCAGGATTATTTTACTATATTTAGCACTTTGTACAGGGCCGTAATTTATCGGGGGGCTATGGGGGCTATATCCCCCCCAGTGTTTTCTGTATATTTTGTCAAAACTTCAACTAAATTTGAGGACTTGTAAGGCTGAACTTGAAAATAAAAGAGAAGAAAAACTTTGAGTAGTTTTGTTGAAAATTCAAACAAAACTACATATGTTTGATCGAATATTTCTAAATTTGATCAAAACTGATCATAAACTAAATCGTAATAGTAGTTATATGTTAATTATTTTATTTCCAAAACAATACAGGCAGAGTGGTATATTTCAGCCTGAATCCTATCGCAGGCGTGACGGAACAATCGTGGTAGAGGTGCAGCATAGTGCAACAGAAATGTAAAATGTCCAAATTATTAAACTAAGTCACAGTTTGAGTTGAAAGTTCAGATTGGCAGAAAGTGAAGCCTGTTATTTACACACCCACCTCCTTCACTAAACATACACGCCTCATTAAACATCATTTTTTAGGCGGAATCAAACTGAAAAATATTGGATGGTCTGCAGAATTAAGCGTCACGGCTGGATCAACCCAAACCCCGCCTGCTTTGTGTGTGTGTGTGTGTGTTGACTTCTCCTAGTCTGTTGACCATGCAGGTGACCTGGACTGTGACCTGCCTTGTGGGGCGAACTACATAAAGAAGAAGGTGACATTGTCGAGGAACGCTGTAAGATATGGAGCGCTACTTTTGAGCGTCCATTCTGTTCTGCACCGCTTAGAATATTTCCATTTTATAGCAGTTTTAGGACCTTACTGAGGGATTGTACTGGGCAGGAAATGACTCTGAGGACCGTACTGGTAGACTGGACTGGGAGAGGAAATGAGAGCTGGGAGATTGTACTGGGCAGAGAAATGACAGCTGGGAAATTGAATTGGGCAGAGAAATAATAACTGGGAGATTGTACTAGGCGGAGAAATGGAAACTGGGAGATTGGACTGGGCGGAGAAATGAAAACTGGGAGATTGTACTGGGAGAGGAAATGAGAACTGGTAGATTGTACTGGGTGGAGAAATGACACTTATGGACATATTATAGGTTGCATGTGAGACCGTAGCGCCTCTTCGTTAGCGATTTATTTACCGTGTTGCATGGGTATATTGGACAAGGAAGTACCGGTATCATTTTTGTGGCCATTGATTCCAGGAGTCATTCATGTTGATTAAGGAAGCCCCCTAACACCTCTTCCTTACCGATTTATTTTTGGATGTGACTTGGTGATATCCTTCTATATATTTATTGATTAAGTAAGCCCCCTAACACCTCTTCCATAGCAATTTATTTTTGGATATGGCTGGTTAATATTCTTCTGTATTTTATTGATTAAGGAAGTTCCGTAACACCTTTTCCTTACCGATTTATTTTTAGATATGGCTGGTTAATATCCTTCTGTATTTTATTGATTGAGGAAGTTCCCTAACACCTCTTCCTTACCGATTTATTTTTGGATATGGCTGGTTAATATCATTCTATACATTATTTATGCAGAGTATGGCGATATTAGAAGGATTTATATAACACGGAATACGGTAATAAGATGTAATAAGCAAAATAAATCGCTTAGGAAGAGATGTTAGGGCGATTATACCGGCGTGGGTGGCAAAAGGGGGCTTGGATATGGTGCTAGTCACGAAGAAGTGCCATGAAAAGAACGTAGACTCATTTCCTTCTCCCACTGAACGACGGGAATGTAACTGCAAAAGGACGAATGTATCCGAAAATGAACGATCCTTAGCGGGCCTAGGAGACTCCTTGATGCTTGTCCATTAGCGATTTATTTTCCGTCTTAACATTAATTTTTCTTGGATTTTTTATATATAATTTGAATGTAGACTCAGTGTTTTAATGTAGACTCAATCTGCTTAAGAAATTTACAAGATATATAGTCGTTATAAGTCTTGTTGCCTGTCCCTAAGCGATTTATTTTCCCTGAACACTGATAATTTCTCTTTAATTCTTTGCATATCGTTTAAATATAGATTATTTTTGCGTCATGAGTTACAAGATTATATTTAATGGAGAATTCGTGGTGCCTGTCCCTTAGTGATTTATTTTCCGTCTCACCATTAATTTCTCTTGGATTTTTTACATCACTCAGTAAATAAATAAATATATAAAATAAAGTGTAGCTGTGGTTGTAGGATATTAAGGTGTAATAGCGAAAATAAATCGCCAAGAAAAAAGTGCTAAGGAATGTTAAAAAAAAAAAAAATAGATTTTGACCCAGGAAATCTCTCACACACACACACACACACACACACACACACACACACACACACACACACACACACACACACACATGCTGATTCTCCTCCGAAACTGATTTTTTTATTTATTACAAGAACAAGAACATGGAAATTCACAAAATCACAAAACTTACTAAATTTCTTGTTCCTCCTGCAGTGAATAAATAAATAAATAAATGAATAATTAAATGTGAGTAATGGCCTACAGCTGATTTTTTTTTTTTTTTTTTTTTTTTTTTTTTTTTGTCCTGGGGTCAAGAAATCCATCGTATTTTGCTTCGTTTTGATCAACCTGGGGCTTCGAATTCCTGAAGTGAGATTTTTATTATTATTAGTCTGCACCTGTTACGTAAGTGGAGACTGTTGTTTTCGCCGGTATTATTATTCCCGCCTTATAGTGTCGCAACGATTTCAGGAGAACCGGAGAATGTGCTAGGAATCTGAAGGGCTCAGGTTATGTGTCCTGGCATGGGCCATTGCTGATAGAAAAATATCCAAATCCTCTGCACGCATTGGAAGGGCATGCCAGAAAGAATCGTATCAGAATGATGTTGTGAACGAGATAAGTTGGCCGTGTCTACTGGAGATCTCAGTGCGACTTGCGCAAAGAATCTGAATGGCCCAGGTTATGTGTCCTGGTATGGACCTTTGCTGATAGAAAAAAAAAATCCACATCTCCCCAATGGTGTCAGTGCCATTGTAAGAAACAGTAGTTGGAGACTAGTAACTGTCCGTCGGAGGGTTATAGAGTTCTAGTCATTACCTCCGCCAACTAAGTTGGAGGAGGTTATGTATTCACCTATGTCTGTCTGTTTGTCGTGATGATATATCCAGAAGTTCTCGGTGAATTTCAGTCAAATTTTGTGGAAGGGTAGGCCGTAGGTCAAGAAGGAATTGATAAAATTTTGGGACGTATCTGGATCCGGCATTGGCGGAGGTATGGGCTCTGTGAGTGCTTTCTAGTTATTATTATTATTATTATTATTATTATTATTTTATCATCATCATCAGTCCTACTAAGCAGGATGGTATCATATTCGGCAGTGTGCCCTATACCGCCACGCTAGTATCTGCCTGTGTGTGTGTGTGTGTGTGTGTGTGTGTGTGTGTGTGTGTGTGTGTGTGTGTGTGTGTGTGTGTGTTCGAATTATACTCGTATGTGTCTAGTGTTAGGGTAGTGGTCAAGTGGTAATATAAGGGGTTTGGTGTTCAAAAGGACGTGTGTTCGATTCCAGAGATGGGCAAAGAACAGAGTGATTATTTATTTATTGAGAGAGAGAGAGAGAGAGAGAGAGAGAGAGAGAGAGAGAGAGAGAGAGAGAGAGATCCCCGCTAACACCCCGAACCTCTGACGGGTCACCGTTGCCGGGAGTGGTAGCGCGCTCCTGTAACCTAGCGGGGCTGTATGGTCATAGTTGCCTAGCTCGGGGATGATTAAATCCCCGCTAACACCCTCACACCAATCGTGAAGGAGCCAGCTCTAGCATGTATTCAATAAGGACGGTGGGGAGTAGTATCGAAGATGTGACATGCGAAGTTCTGCGGCGTCAGGGAACGGACTACATATAAAAAGGAGTGTATAAATAAAACAGGCATTATTTAATATCTTTATTTCCTACATCACAGAATTATGTGTATTTTTGTTAGGAATATACAAGGAAGTAAGGCTAATATTGAGGAAGTATTATTTTTCTCTCTCTCTCTCTCTCTCTCTCTCTCTCTCTCTCTCTCTCTCTCTCTCTCTCTCTCTCTCTCTCTCTCTCTCTGTCAGCTGAATCTCAACTTTGTCTAACAGTGAAAAAGGGTGATTTGATGATGATGATTCTCAGTACATTATTGACAGGCAAACAGAATGGTGATGATGATGATAATGATGATGATGGTGATAGTATGGTGATGATAATGATGATGATGATGATTCTCTCAGTACACTCTTAACAGGCAAACAGAATAATGATGATGATGATAATTACGATGATGATGACGATGGTAATGATAATGATGAATCTGTCTCAGTACACTCTTAACAAACAGAATGATGACGATGATAATGATAATGATGATGGTAATTACGATGACGATGATGATGATGATGACGATAATTACGATGATGATGATGATTTTTATTTTACTTGTTTTGGTATAGTTTGTATTTTTTGAACCTTTTTAATATTTTTCTTTAACCTTTTTCGTTTTTCTTGATTGAACTTTTTACTCGTCTTTTTTATATTTATTACAATATATACAGCAAATTAGGATACACTGTCAATCAGCTTTACATACATTTAGTCAGTTTACATCAACTTGGCTTAAAATTACCCCGTCTCCACCTTGAATGCTGAGTCGTAGCAGATGATTAACCCGAGAATAATAGTCACGAAGAAGTGCAGAGGAAGGGATGTAGAGCCGTAGTACCGTCCTTACTGCCATCTCCCCACCTTGAATGCTGAGTTGCAATTCTGTGCCTTGTTCACTCTAACTTGGCCTAAAATTGCCATCCCTCTATCCTGAATGCCGCATACATACACCCGAGAATATGAGGCTAGTCACGAAGAAGTGCAGAGGAAGGGATGTAGAGCCGTAGCACTGTTTTTTTCGGCCACTGAGCTACGTGAATAAGCAGCAGAGGGACGAAACTCTGAGCCAGGTGAAGGTGAAAGGCGCATTGTGAGAAAATAGGTGTTGTAGGAATGATATAGAGCCGTAGAATTTTCTCTTCCTTCTTTTCGGTCATAGAACTACGTGAAATAAGCTGAAAAAGGACGAAAATTTGAGCAAGGTTAAAATAAAAGTAGTATTGTAGGAAGGATAGAGAGACATAGTATTTTTTTTTTTTTTTTTTTTTTTTTTTTTTTTTGTTGGTCAGAGCCACGTGAAATAAGCTGAAAAAGGACGAAGGTGTTGAGAGAAGTATTTTTCGACACGCACACACACACACACACACACACACACACACACACACACACACACACACCGCTCGCTGGTGCAGTGGTAACGCTCTCGCCTAGCATCTGCTAAGACGGGGGTTCGCGAAATGCTCGGGATGCGAAAAAGTTTCACTGACAAAGCGGGTGGTCACTGTCCTCCTTGAGCAAGAGGATGGGTGTGTGCGTGTGTGAAGGTCAAGGCTTTGCCCTTAGATCGGACTATATGAGCTCTCAGCTCTCTTCCGGGAGGGTAAAATGCCGATGATCACAAAACCATCACGTGATCCTGACCGACCCGGTGAACACACACACACACACACACACACACACACACACACACACACACACACACACATTATAGCCTCTACCCTTTCACTACGATAATATACTGTAGTTTATTCACCTTATTTTGGCCCAAAAATGAACTGATAAAACACCATATATTTTAGTACTCTCTCTCTCTCTCTCTCTCTCTCTCTCTCTCGAATGTCAGAGAGTATCCCTCTTTTTTCATTCTCGTGTGTGTGTGTGTGTGTGTGTGTGTGTGTGTGTATATGACTTACAAATACTTAACACCATCCATCGACACAGAGGAACTTGTCAATAAACTTTTGATCATGACAAAGAGGAGTTAGAAAGGAGAGTGACGCAGGGTAGAAGAGTATATGGTGCTATGAAGGCCTGAGGACGTCCGAAAAAAGCTCTCCTCTTCCCCCAAGCTCTCCCTGTCCCCCCTCCTCCCCAAAGCTCTCCCGGTCCCCCCTTCCCCCCCAAGCTATCCCGGTGCCTCCTTCCCACCCCCCAAAGCTCTCCCGGTCCCCCCTTTCCCCCCAAGCTCTCCCGGTGCCCCCCTTCCCCCTAGGTGCTGAACTGAGTCACAAGGCGCTCCATTTCAGCCTTAAGCTCCACGAAGCTGGGCCGGGAAGCGTGGGAGGGTCGCCAACACCGGGTCATGATCTGTGGGAAGGGATAGTCAAGTTAGTGGTGTGTGGGATAGTCAGGTGGGTAGTGGTGTGTGGGATAGTCAAGTGGTTAATGTAGTGGTGTGTGGGATAGTCAAGTAGTTAGTGTAGTGGTGTGTGGGATAGTCAAGTGGTTAATGTAGTGGTGTGTGGGATAGTCAAGTGGTTAGTGTAGTGGTGTGTGGGATAGTCAGGTGAGTAGTGGTGTGTGGGATAGTCAGGTGGTTAGTGGTGTGTGGGATAGTCAGGTGGTTAGTGGTGTGTGGGATAGTCAGGTGGGTAGTGGTGTGTGGGATAGTCAGGTGAGTAGTGGTGTGTGGGATAGTCAGGTGGTTAGTGGTGTGTGGGATAGTCAGGTGGGTAGTGGTGTGTGGGATAGTCAAGTGGTTAGTGTAGTGGTATGTGGGATAGTCAGGTGGGTAGTGGTGTGTGGGATAGTCAGGTGGTTAGTGGTGTGTGGGATAGTCAAGTGGTTAGTGTAGTGGTATGTGGGATAGTCAGGTGGGTAGTGGTGTGTGGGATAGTCAGGTGAGTAGTGGTGTGTGGGATAGTCAGGTGAGTAGTGGTGTGTGGGATAGTCAGGTGAGTAGTGGTGTGTGGGATAGTCAGGTGAGTAGTGGTGTGTGGGATAGTCAGGTGGTTAGTGGTGTGTGGGAAAGTCAGGTGGGTAGTGGTGTGTGGGATAGTCAGGTGGGTAGTGGTGTGTGGGATAGTCAGGTGGGTAGTGGTGTGTGGGATAGACAGGTGGTTAGTGGTGTGTGGGATAGTCAGGTGTGTAGTGGTGTGGGTAGTGGTGTGTGAAATATTTGGTAGATGTGTAAGATGAAGGAAGTAAGTTTATGTGCGTCCATACTAAATACGTGCTGGCGCGGGTGGTAGCAGGCGGTAGTTTTGTAGTACTGTTATACGTAAAAGTTCCCGCCCAAAAGTGACCCAAGACTCAAACTTCCTGCCCGCTTCCTCCCGCACCCGCCCGCAGATGGTGTGGTTGGGCCCTTACACACGAGCTGCATTCAATAAAACTTGCGCACATTCGGTAAAAACTGCGCATACGTCACCTGGTACAGCTCTATGGCGCAGGTTGGGGGCCGTGCCATGCGATAACCTTGCTTCACTTTGTCCCGCACCTCGTGGTTTTCCAGTTCTGAGGGGTAGGTGGGGGTAGGTGAGGTCATAGTAGGTGAGGGTAGTGGTATGTGAGGTCAGGATAGGTCGGGTTAGGCGTGGTAGGGCAAGTTAGATTAGGTAAGGTGTGGCTAATGATAGATTAGTTTGGGTTAGAATTTGCTTGTGTTCGATTAAGTTAGGTTAAATACGGGTCATGTTGATTGGGGTTCATTTTTCCTCAGGTTAGAAGGGATGGGAGGGGAGAAGTGATTGGAGTGGGTGATAAAAGCAATTGTGAAGGGTTTGGGTAGGTGACGGGGCCTGTGACTGATGTGCAGCTGTAGGCTGTTCTGTTTCATTAGTTTCTCACCTTTGCCTCCCTATTGACTGGGTGAGGTTATTACCTCCGCCAAGGAGGTTATGTTTTTGGCCGCGTTGATTTGTATGTCTGTCTGTTAGCAACTGTACTCAAAAAGTTATGAACGGATTCTGATGAAATTTTGTGGAAGGGTGGGCCATGGGCTAAGGAAGAAATGAATAAATTTTGAGGGCAGATCCGAATTCGGATCCGGAGCATCCCGCACAAGATCTCCAAAAGTTTTCAATGAATGTCAGTGAAATTTTGTGGAAAGGTGGGCCATGGATCCCCCCCACCACCAAAAAAAAAAAAAAAAAAAATTGTGGGGCAGATCGGGATCTTGATCCGGATCCTTTTTAATGGCAAAGGCTTTGGCTGAGGTATGCGCTGTGTGAGTGCATTCTAGTTATTATTACCTACGGCAAAGAGGTTATGTTTTTGCCGGTGTTGGTTTGTTTGTCTGTCTGTTAGCAGGAATAGTCAAAAATTTATGAACGGATTTTGCTGAATTTTTTTGGAGGGGCAGGGTATGGCCCAAGGGACAATCACTAAGCCTTTGGTGGTGAGCCGGATCATCGTCTGGATCCAGGAATTTTTTGTTTGTTTGTCTACACGATATCTGCGAAAGTTCTCATTGAATTTCAATGAAATATTGTAAAAGGGTGGGTCATGGGTCAAGAAACAGTTGATTAGATTTGGGGGTGGATCCAGAGCCTGTAGTGACATTGGCGGAGGTATACGTTCTCTGAATGCTTTCTAGTTATTATTATTATTATTATTATTCTGCGTAGGTTGTAGTACGTAAGATGTTACTACAGTAGCTGCCTCCTGTCTCACATCTTAATTATATTATTTATGCGTTTACTAGCTACTCTCTCTCTCTCTCTCTCTCTCTCTCTCTCTCTCTCTGTTCATCAGTCCGTCTCACCAGGGTAGGGCTTTTCGCCGTGCGTCACCACCTCATACAGCAATATGCCGTAGGACCACACATCACTCTTGTTTGTATACAGGCGCCTCTGCAGGGCCTCCGGGGCTGTCCACCTCGTAGCTATGGCCACGTCAGTCCTCTGCTCGTAGATGCCCTCCTGGGGGGGGGCACGGCAGGGGTGGCAGGGTTGGCAGGGCGTGGGAGAAGTGTACGTTGATTAGGGTAGGGTAGGGAAGGGAGGGATACGGTAGGGGAGGGGAAGGTAAGGTTAGGTGTGGTGAGGAGGGGAGGGTAGAATAGGGTAAGGTAGGAGAGGGGAGGGTAGAATAAGGTAGGGTAGGTTAAGATAGGGTTAGGTAATGTAGGTAGGGTGGGTAGGGTTAGGTTATGATGGTTAGTAGAGGGCAAGGGGTCATCATCATCATTATCATTATCATCATCATCGTTGTTGTTGCTGTTGTTGTTTTTGTCATCTCTTGCCTACGAAAATTGGAAAAGGTTATGTATTCACCCCTGTTTGTCTGTTTGTTTATTTATTTATGCACAAAATATCTCAGAAAATAATAGATGGATTTCGGTGGAATTTTGTGGATATGTGGGTCATGGGACAAGGAAGAGTTGGTTAAAATTTTGGTGTTGGTTTGAGTTGTCTGGTATAGGCGTTGGCGGAGGTATACGCTCCCTGAGTGTGCTTAATATGTTGTTCTTCTTGTTCGTAATCATCATCGTCGTCGTCGTCTTCTTCTTCTTCTTCTTCTTCTTCTTCTTCATCATCTTCTTAGCGTGTGTGTGTGTGTGTGTGTGTGTGTGTGTGTGTGTGTGTGTGTGTAAAGAATTTAAAAAAATGATGCACGGAATACAAGTCTCCATAAAGATTACCTATTATTACAGATTGTGTGTGTGTGTGTGTGTGTGTGTGTGTGTGTGTGTGTGTGTGTGTGTGTGTGTGTGTGTGTGTGTGTGTGTGTGTGTTTTATAAGTAAAAACAAATATATAATAAATTTTTTACACTAATAATAATAATAATGATAATAATAATAACAGTAACAATAGTAGTAGTAGTAGTAGTAGTAGTAGTAAGAATAATAGTAATAATAATAATAATAATAAGAAGAAGAAGAAGAAGAACTAACTAGTAGTAGTAGTAGTAGTAGTAGTAGTAGTAGTAATAATAATAATAATAATAATAATAATAATAATAATAGTTCATGAATACGGAACAGACTTGATATTATGCTAAGTTGTTTTATGTTGTTGTGCATGATATAGCTTTAGTATTATCACCAGACGCTATCAGTACCGAGAAACGCGACTATCAATCCTTATCTCGTATCTCGTGTCCTCCTCCCCTTCGTTGTGGGTGCGGGAGGGGAGGAGGAGAGAGATAAAAAGAAAAAAATGAGAATTAGAAAAAAAAAATACTGATATAGACTTAAAACCTGGAAAAAGAATCTGAGAGAGAGAACTAGAAAACAAAAACAAAAACAGGCAGAGTTAGAACTATGTTAGGGGAAACTTTGCCTTTCAGACTGATGTACATTTGGCTACACATGTACCTGGGACAGTGTCAGTGTGAAGTGGAGGACTAATTACAGTTTCCAGCCTTCTTGCATCACGGTTACCTGGTCATTTAATCTGACACACACACACACACACACACACACACACATATATATATATATATATATATATATATATATATATATATATATTGATAGATAGATATAGGTAGATAGATAGATGGATAGATAGATAATGAATGGAGAAAGAAAAAGCAAAGGGAAGAAAAAAAGTCCCTGTGCCTAAAGGCATCCTCCATTCATAAAATATTTATAACAACTGGATTTGAATTGAAGTGGATTAAACGTTTGTGGGAAACAATTCCCAGGAAGTGAATTCCAGAGAGCAGTAGTTCTGGGGATCATTGAATTTTGATAAGCAGAGGTTCTGCATTGTGGGGGAGAGAGTGTGAGTTCATGGGCGCTCCCAGCTGCCTGAGTATTTCGGGAGAAAATGTGAAGGGGAGGCACAGTTCAAGCCAGTTCGTCTGAACACTTAGGGTAAAAATATCTATAAAATAATGCTAAAGAAGCAACGTTTATACGTACTGATAATGGAGGAAGATCTTGCGAAATGGCAGGATTATTGATTAATCTAATGGCTTTATTTTGAATATTGTCCAACTGCCTCAGTGCAACTGCTCCACATCCACTGCACAGTGGTGAACAGTATTCAGTCTGAGAACGCACATGACTTTTGTATATTGTGGCCAACTGCTCGTCAGTGAAGAACTCACGAACTCTGTACAGAAGTCCCAATTTTTTAGAAGAATTTTTAGCAGGGGATTTAACATAAGCTGTCCAGCTTAGGTTGGGGTTTAGAGTAACGCCTGGGATATCAATTGTAGTGGATATGGGAATACTGACATCATTTAAAATTATGTGAGAGTCTGAGGGACTCCTTCTATTGGAGAAATTAATGTATTTAGTTTTCTGAGCATTAAATGAGACCAGATTTGTTTGTCCCCATTGATTAATTTTTGAAAGGTCCTGGTTCAGAAAAAATTGCTGCGTTTATTTGGGAATTTATAATATCAAATTGTGTAAAGGAGGTACTGAATGTGAAAGAACTATGAAGGGTCGAGTCATCAGCATAAGAGTGTATTGGGTTGTGCGTGACAGATAGGAGGTCATTTATATGAATGAGAAAGAGGGTTGGCGCCAAAACTGATCCCTGAGGTACGCCAGCATTTATGGAATGAAACTGAGAATAAAGTCCATCTACCATGACCCGTATTTTTCTGTTATGAAGGTAAGAAAAAATTAGAGAATCCAGTGATGCAAGGCCATAGTGTGACATCTAAAGTCCTGTCCACACGAGCGGGCAACGCCCGCGGGCAAAAACGAGCAGTTTGCCTGTTGACGGGCTCAACGCTTGTGCCCGCGGGCAAATGCGTAAATGCCACGGGGAATTTACGCATTTGCCCGCGGACACAAGCGTTGAGCCCGTCAACAGGCAAACTGCTCGCTTTTGCCCGCGGGCATTGCCCGCTCGTGTGGACAGGACTTTAGCCAATAAGGCCTGGTGCCATATTTAACACCTCCCTTCATTCCTGTCAGTGCCACCAGCAAATAAGTGTCAGGGTTGTCAAGTGTACGAAATCCTTGTCCTCTGCTCCACACTGATGCTGTACCAGGTGCATATGTTGCCAGCTGTACATTAAAACTTAGGCTGTGTTGGTTTGCTCTAAAATTCTTTGGCGTTGGGTGGAGTGCTAGAGTTGTTATCAGTCATGTGAGTGGATGGTGACTACTGACTCTTCCATGCTCTTGTGACTGAAGGCGCCGTTGTACCATCCACTCACCTGATTCCCTTTGACCAGTCCAAAGCAGCAGTCTTGATCCACTGTCGTCCACTTTTACATTACGTGATGATGATGATGATGATAAAGGTGATGATGATGATGATAACAAGAATAAAAATAATGATAACGATGATGCTAATGATAATGGTAACAAGAAAGCTGATATAGATAATGATAATGGTGATAATAATAATGACAATAGCAGTAATAAAGATAACGATTATGTACAGTAGATGAAAAAATATGATCAAGATAATAATAATAATAATAATGATGATGATGGTGATGATAAAAATAATAATAATAATAATAATAATGATGATGATGATGGTGATGATAAAAATAATAATAACAACAACAATAATAATAATAATAATAATAATAATGCCTCACCTTTACCGCCCTGGCCAGTCCAAAGTCCGCAATCTTGATCCTCAGGTTGTCGCCCACCAGTACATTACGTGCAGCCAAGTCCCGGTGCACGTAATTAAGTTCCTCCAGGTAACTCATTCCCGACGTTACCTGTGTGCCGATACGTGCCTGGATGAGCGGGGGGAGCAGCTGGAGGTCCCCTGGTGGTGGAGAGGTGAGGGAGAGGTGAGGGAGGGGTGGTGGTGGCGTGAGAGAGGTGTGGAGAAGTTCTAGTGATGTGAGAGGGGTGGAGATGTTTGGTTAGGTTAGTTTAGATGGTGGGGAATAACAGCTGGTGGTTCCTAGGTGGTGGAGGGATGGAGAAGTTATGCTGGAGATGATGGAGGGATGGAGAAGTTATGCTGGAGATGATGGAGGGATGGAGAAGTTATGCTGGAGATGATGGAGGGATGGTGAAGTTATGCTGGAGATGATGGAGGGATGGTGAAGTTATGTTGGAGATGATAGAGGGGAAGAAAGTCTGGTTGGAGATGATGGAGGGATGGATAAGTTATGTTGGAGATGAGGGAGGGAGGGTGATGTTTTGTTGGAGATGATGGGAAGGATGGAGAAGCTTGGTTGGAGATGATGCGGTGAAGTTTGGTTGGAGAGTATATGAAATGGTGAAGTTTGGTTGGAGAGAGAGAGAGAGAGAGAGAAATAAGAAAAAGATGGAGAGAGAAGAGAGAGAGATGGTGAAGTAGGGAAGGATGTTGAGGAAGAACTGATTGGGTTTGGGTAGGTTAGATGGGCTGTTGTATTGTTATTGGTGCTTAAGTGCCTGGCCGAGTAGACCCATCGACCACAGGTAAACAAGTGCTCATGTGGGCCGTCCTACAGGTACACCACAATACATATACCGTGCATGGGATTGCGAAGAGAGGTGGGAAGGAGGTGATGGAACAGAAGGATGGGTAATGAGGTGGGACAGAGAAAAACTGGGCTAAGTTAGGTTATGTTAAAAGAAGGGAGGTGTGGTGAAGTTTGCTTAAGTTGGGTCTCATTTTGTTATATTTCGTTTCGTTATGTGAGACAGGGTGATAGAACAAGGAAGGGGTGATAAGGTGAGGTAAAGAAAAAATGGTTAAGTTAGGGTGTATGGTTAGGTTTCGCTTCATTCGTTTTGTGCGATGGGTTGTGAGGTTAGGGTGAAGGAAGGGTGGGCAGGACAGGGAGGGGTAACACAACATGAGAGAAGGTTACTGCACTAGGCCAGACCCTTGACAGCTTAGCAAAATTGGGTAGTGTTAATCTGAATGCAATACTTACGTCCATCCACTGAGGGAGAAGGACTAATGGAGACGATTTTAACCTGCCTAACAAGACACTGGGTTTATGAGTGACGTGTGCTTAATTTCTTCTTCATATCCTCCTCCTCCTCCTCCTCCTGCCATCTGAACAGGGTGTACTCCTCCTCCCCTGCCCCACCAACCACCACCATCCCTGCCCCTTCCATCGATCCTGCTCTCTTTCTCTGTCTCTCTGTCTGTCTGTCTGTCTGTCTGTCTTTGTCTCTCTCTCTCTCTCTCTCTCTCTCTCTCTAAATCTGAACCATCCAACCAACAACTCCCACCATCCACCACCTTCCCAGCCAATCACTTCCACTCCTTTCAACTACTACTACTACCACTACTACTGCTACTACTTACTCTTGCGTTCTTGTAGGTAGTCAAGTAGAGAGCCATTCTTTAACAGCTCCGTCACGATGTAGAGAGGCTGGAAGAAGAGAGGAAGAATTGAGTGACCATCTGAATTGAGTGTGACCATCTGAATTGAGTGTGACCATCTGACAGTGACCATCTGAATTGAGTGTGACCATCTGAATTGAGTGTGACCATCTGAATTGAGTGTGACCATCTGGCAGTGACCATCTGAATTGAGTGTGACCATCTGGCAGTGACCATCTGAATTGAGTGTGACCATCTGAATTGAGTGTGACCATCTGGCAGTGACCATCTGAATTGAGTGTGACCATCTGGCAGTGACCATCTGAATTGAGTGTGACCATCTGAATTGAGTGTGACCATCTGGCAGTGACCATCTGAATTGAGTGTGACCATCTGGCAGTGACCATCTGAATTGAGTGTGACCATCTGAATATCGAGCATTATTATTATTGTTGTTGTTGTTGTTGTTGTTTTTCACGGTAAGCAGATCTCCCTGTCAGTGAATTATTACTCCATGAAAAACTCGTATTTTTTTTTCCCACTTATTTTTTTCACTGTTATTTTTGTAGTTATTTTTGCATGTAGTTTTTCACTGTTATTTTTTACTTATTTTTTCAACACTGTTTTTCTCTTATTTTTTCAGTTACTTTTTCACTGGTTTTCGTTGTTATTTTTTCACTTATCATCATCATCATCATCGTCATCATCATCATCATCATCATCACCATCATCATCATCATCATCATCATCACCATCATCACCATCATCATCACCATCATCACCATCATCATCATCATCATCATCATCGTCATCATCATCATCATCATCATCACCATCATCATCATCATCATCATCATCATCATCATCACCATCATCACCATCATCATCACCATCATCACCATCATCATCATCATCATCACCATCATCATCATCATCATCACCATCATCACCATCATCATCATCACCATCATCACCATCATCATCATCATCATCACCATCATCATCATCATCATCACCATCATCACCATCATCATCATCATCATCATCCGAACCTCCTTTCCCTTCCTAGGGCAGGGTGAGGAGCGGCAGCGTCCAAACAGCCCGAGTTTGTCCAGTTCAATGGTCCACGCATCCATTCACTCATCATTCAGGCCGCCGGAATCCTGGCTCTATCTGATACGCCGCAAAACTTTCACCACCTTCTGTAGCTTCACATAAACGTATCCAATTGAGTCAGTCCGGACGTTGTCACTTTAAAAAGGGGTGCCAAATCCCTGATCTTGCACTTCTTCTCGCAACATTCATCCAGCCAGCTTGATCTCTTGTCAGTTCCCTAGCCTTACCGACTTCCAAACCTCTCTTCCTCACACACTCATCCACCATATCTCTCCACCTTCACTTTGGCCTAACTCGTCTCCTCCCTCCTTCAGATTCGTTAAAATATACCCTTCTCACCACTCTATTATTAGCCATTTTTTCCACATGACCATACCATCTCAGTACACTCTATTCGATTCTAGTGTCCACAGACTTCCTCACTCCACATCTTTCACGAATCACATTATTTCGTATCCTATCCACCCTCTGTACTCCAGGTACATTCCTCAGCAGTCCCATCTCCACTGCTCTTACTCTTGACTTTTCATTTTCATGCCACACCATAGTCTCACATCCATATGTTAAAGTTGGCACTCCTTCATGCAAGCCTCATGCAGCTGCAACACTCAAACCTCTGTTACTTATCAAGGCCTTCATTGCACCAGCTACTTTCCTTCCGTGTGTCACTCTGCTTTCCACATCTTTTGCACATTTTCCTCTTTTTTTCTATCACTGTACCGAGGTATTTGAACTCTCTTACCAATTCCAGTCTCTCTCCATTTTCTGTTACATCGTACTGTGAGTCACCTTCTCTCTCAATAACTATCACTTTACTCTTTTCTGCATTTACTCTCAAGGCATGACGCTCACAGACATCAGCAAAACTCTGCACCAGTCTACCAAGTTCCCGTCCGGAATTTGCAAGTAGTACTGCATCATCAGCATACAACAAATTTGAGATAAAACATCTATCACCATTCATTACCAATGCCATCCCTCTCTCCATTACTCGTGTTTTTACTTCTCTCATCACCCCATCCATGTATATATTGAGCAACCATGGGGACGTGACACAACTATTTCGGACGCCCGCATTGATCGTGAACCATTCACTTTGTTGCCCATTTACCCTTACACATGCTTCACTACCATCATAAAAACTCTTGACTTCACCTAGCAGCTTACCATCTACACTGTACATGCACAAAATCTTCCACAGTCCTTCTTTGTCTGCTTTGTCGTATGCATTTTTCAGATCCATAAATGCTATAGACAATTTGTATTCCTTCTCACACGCCTCCACTATCTGTCTTACTGCAAATATTTTATCCTCGCATCCTCTGCCACTCCTGAAGCCACCCTGTTCATCACTCGCTAGGACTTCTGATATCTCTCTTACTTTCTCCGTAATATTCTTCTATATACCTTCCCCACAACACTAATAAACTTATGCCACGATAATTCTTGCACTCACTTCGCTCACCTTTCTTTCTGTACTGGGGTACAATCACAGCCTTTTTCCACTCTGCAGGCACAGTTTCACTCATCCATGCCTTCTTACATATCTCCATCAAGCACTTTATTCCGCTCTCTTCACTACACTTAATCATCTCTGCATACACCTCATCAGCCCCAGCTGCTTTCTCATTTTTCAGCCGCTTCACAGCATTCTTCACCTGTGAGAGCGTCACGTCTCCTGGCACTGCATTCCTTCCCTGCACAACCCCAAAACCAATCATGTTTACAGCCGCTCTGCTCTCTGTATTCCCACTCATCAGGCTTTCAAAATATTTTGTCCATCTGGTCTTTACCTCATCCCCATTAGTTACTAATCTACCACTTACATCCTTCAGTGTGGTAGGTGGGGGCGCACACCATCCACTCATTCAGTGTATTGCTGCTCTCGGGTGTCTGCCCTTTCCTCTCCTCCATCCTTCTTTCCTTCCATCCACTTCTGTCTTTCTTTCCTTCATTCTTTCTTCGTCCTTCTGCCTACGGATGGCTTTACACTCCCACTTCTGTCTATCTTTCCTCCATTCTTTCCTCTTCCTTCTGCCTGTGGGTGACTACACTGAGTGACAAGCCAAATGGTTTCCTGTACACCAGGAAACCATTTACTATGCTGGGTGGTAACCATATATCCAAATTTTGGCGCCTGGTGGTTTACTGAGTAATTAAGGTGCTCCAGTCGGATTGAGCCAGTGAAGGTTTATATTAAAGGGGTGGTTGGGGTTTATTGCTCACGTAATGCCACTCAGGGATGAGTGAGGCTGGTCACTCATCTTACTTCGTAAATGTCAATACCAACTTGCCTAGCCCCGGGCTCCCACGCTTCTCTTGGGGCAGCGTA